>NW_010248392.1:12733-18234 GCF_000690775.1 Eurypyga helias
ACCATGTTAAGAAAGTAACGGCTCCATACAAGTATCCGAGGAAGGTGAGTGCTCACATGCCCACATCATTGTCACCGCTGTAAGACAGTGTGTGTTAATGGTTACGTGGCTCAAGCCTATGCCACCGAGTTAAGTAAAAATTTATAGCTTACCTTATTTTCTATTGCAATTTCTCTGTTTCCCAATAGATGGAGTTTGTTGAACAGCTGCCAAAAACTATTAGTGGGAAGATCAGAAGAAACGAACTGCGCCAGCAGGAGTGGAGAAAAGATTAGAAGTACTTGGTGCTTTTTTATGGGATTTTTTGCAGGCTTACACAGTAACGTAAAGGTTTAGGTTTGAATATATTCTTACCTGTTTCCCAGCATTTGGCTGTCCCAGGTGCTACACTGAGAGCAGAAAACCAGGCATACCGATACACACGAAAGGGGAAACTCTTAGTCAAGAGCGCAGTAGGTGACTGGTGTTAAAGAAAGTATTTAGGCAACTGTCACCAGCATTTTATCTTTATTGTTACTTAAAGGATAAAAACCCCAGGAGTTTAAGAGAACACTATTGCTTCAAGAACCCCTTGTGAGAAGTGTGACAACTTCTAAATACATTTTTTAAAGTTAATTATAATCATTACAAGTCTATTTAGAAAAAAGTGTAAATAAAATCTCTCATTAAAATGTTATTTGACTGGACTAGTAAAGAATCTAAAACACATGGTGATGCAGAAAGTTAAGATCTGTAGCAACAGCTGCTCATACTTTAACACTTAATAGTTTTGCCTGTTCTCTCACACTTCATTAATGAGATACTTCATGATATACTGATATTTTTGTATGCTTGAGCAATTTCCATTTCTCTCCATGGTAACCAAGCAGTGTCATTTTTGTCCTGTTCTCAGAGCACGTATCTGGCATCGTTTGACTGGTTATATTAGGCATGTTCAACTTACTGAGTTTAAGATTTGGACAAAAAAAAAAGTCCAATTTTCAAGTTCTCATAGAGGGTCTAAGACACAAATATTTTTTGTAGGAAGAATTTCCTACATGACCAGCGTAAGTTCCAAGAGAGGCCAAAGCACCTGCATTCACGTTGAGACCATGGGAGTTCTCTTTCAGAAGCACATGTTCCCACTTGAAGTACCCACAACCTTTCTTGCTATCTTCGCGCTTGCCCACGGGACAACAAAAAAATGCTTTGCCGTGATTTGGACCAGCATTTGACACACAGAGTTTTTTAGCTCTTCGGCCGCAGTTACACAGAGGGGGAGTTGGGTTTCCATCTTTCACAGCTCTTCCAGGCCGATTCAAATTGACTGTGGAGCTCAGAATGGCAGGAGACATGCTGCACAGATTTGAACTTCCTGAAGGCAAGGAACGATCAGAAGATGTCATGTTCTCTTGATGTATAGCAAAAGACTGTTTTTTTGCTGGTGGGAACATTTTGGGACTAGTTGGTTTTCTTTTAGGACCCTCTGACAGAGGAGAATCATTTCCAGTTAATGCCGATTGTGCTGAAATAGCACTTACCTTTGCAGATGGTAACTTAAAAGCTGACAAAATTGAAGTCTGCCTTTGTGCTGTTCCTGCATTACAGACAGTGGTATCAGGGCTTTTGTAAGCGATAGATTTCAGTGGTCCCACAGGCACTGTGGTTTCCTCCACACTTCGATTACCTGAACTCACCACAGCTGACTGTTTCAAAGCAGTTTTCTCTTCCAGCACTGTGAACGTGTTTGCCCTTGAGCCGCCTCTGAACTGAATGCAGTCGGGATTTTGTTCATATTGAGATTCTGGTATTAGAGCAACATCTTCCCAGTCAGTTAGCAGAGAGAAGCAATCAGAACTAGTGCTGACATCCTCACTGGAGGTAACAACTGAGGAGATGGTGGTGGAGACAAGCACTAGTCCCGCTCCGTGTACTGGAGGGCTGTATCTGGTGGTACTCGGAGGTTGCCCGTTGTTCAATCCTTGCTGCATGCCTGTTGACACAGTACTGCCAGATTGCTGTGCCTGCTCAAGAGGAACAGGAAATCTGCCAGCGGATGCTGGTTTTGAGCTGTGGGCTCGAGCAGGTAATGCCGTCCTTGAGCTGCTGCTCGGTACAACGCGGACTTCTGCAGAGGAATCAGTGCACGGGGTCTGTCCGTCTGCAGTTTGTGCATTAGAATTTATCTTAATTCCAGCAATACTGATGTGGTTTTCCTCAGCCAGAGAGCCTGTTTTGCAAGTTCCATCTCTAGATGTTTCAGGCCTGCTGTTACTTCCCAGTGGAGTCTTGTCAGTGAAGTTTATATTCGGTGTTCTGGAAATCAAATTCCCCTTTGGCTGAGCCCAGGGAGTCCAGAAACAAAAGGAGATTTTAGAAAGTGAATACCCAGAAGTTTTAGGAATCGATGCACAAAATTAATAAGCGTATCAGCCTAGGGATGTTCTTTTCAATTCCTAGCCATGATGCTGGGTCTGTTACCCGAATAGCTCACCTTTCATCTGTGTTCTAGGCTACAAAGCAAGTAGAAGGGAAGATACGAAGTAGGTACTAACCTTATGCAAAGATTTAGTAATCTTCAGCACACATCCATCACAAATCAGCCTCCAGGCAAGACGGGCAGTATTCCGAGAATCATCCAAACCTTCGAAAGTACGGTTATATTAATGTCCTATTTTATGAACCACTACTGGGGATAGTTCTTATAAGCCGTATGTAAACGACGGGGATTCACAGAACTGACACGTAGTTATCTAGTTCAAAGAAGGGAAGCAGAAGTAAAAAAATGCCCAACAAATTCCCTGCACTGAAACATCTCAAGGACCAATCCCTAGAGCTGAACATATGTCCACAGATCTTAAAATCCTTGCTCTGTTTTACTGGTCGTGTAAAACAAACCCCAACCTACACCACACAAACCAAACCGCACCATATTGTGCTGGTATTCTCTTACACTAATGTGCTCTCCAGACCTAGCAGGTAAAATCAAGTTTTCTTATCCTTCCTCTGCCTCTTTTTCTTTTGTGTGCCCTAGCAATTCAGAGATTAATCCTGTTGAACATGCACGCTGTAGCACTAGGAGAGATTCAGAAATAATGCATGAGCTCAGAAATAACAAACTCTGGCCTCTGAAGCCTTTCTGGGTTTGATGTTTCTGTTGGACAGGACATTGCATAACCTGGAAATAACAGTTACCGTTTAGAGTAATGACTAGCTATTACGTATTATTATTAGGTTAAGTTTAGCTAACTAAAGCTAAATAGTAGCTATTTAGCTTTATTAAAAAAATATATATATTAAAATGAGGATCATCATATCACACTTACCAGAATGTTCCCGTCCTGCAAAAGCTATCCCCAAATCCTGCAAAGCACCACTTAGCCCTTTAGGCTTCCTATTATAGAAGGCCTAAGGAAAAAAAAATGCAGCTGTTTAACATAAAGCATTTCAAAACCTCTTCACGGCGACGTGAAATCAGAAATATCATTTCAGAAATATCACCTTATGAATAATAAATCTTACAGTGCAGTCGTGCAGGTTCAGGTATCATCACTGTACAGCTGGGATAAACCAGCCTAAGTAAGTGACTTTCCATTCCAATTCATTACGGGGTACAAATCCCTTCTCTCAGCCTTCAACTAGTCCCTTCTCTCTCAGCTCTGAAGTCATTCATTTACACTTTGTGGCTTACATCAATTAAGGCCTTAACAGCCCAGCACTGACGAATACAACTATAAATCATATTCTGAGATGTTTAAACTGTTGCATATTGCAAAGGCACGGCCATTAATTTATTTGGCATAGGTATAATAAATTATTTTTAAATGAGAAAACGCGAATATTGTTACTCGCTCCCAGGATCTCATTTGATCACAAGAAAGGGGGAATATTGACACTGTTTATCTTTAGAGACCTAATTTGCTACCTAGGTTAAGAGCCAGAGCTCGAGGTGTCACAACAGACTCCTGGGTCACCCTCTGAAAGTTTCCTGGACGGTACACTTGGGTGCTGTGAGGCCCCAGGTGAGAACTCTGGTGCAGCGTACACTGTGTAATAAAATACACATTCATGTTTTTCACTGTTATTTATGCTGTTCAGAATGTACTTTCTGGTCCAAGTACAGTTCACATGCCAGACCTCTAAGTACCTCTAAACAGGTGGTGATGACTATTTTATATGCAGCAATGTAAGGCAGCAGTAAGAGCACACAAAACGAGGGCAATTAGGAAGCAAGCAGAGCAAAAGATGTCAGGAAAGGAAAGGCACCTTGAAAAAAAATCCTGGCATTATTGCTCATTTGCCAGTACTAACACCAGGTTGTTTTTCTAGCATTAAGATTTCCATTAAAAAGCACACAGTTGTAGGGCATGCAGTGTGCTATTGAGCGGTAACAACAGGGACAGAAAACAAGTGGGTTACTCTAGTCACTGGCACATACAATATTAGCCTTTAACCTCAGACACAGTTAGCTTTTGAGGTGATAATGTGGGTATCAGTGTTTCACGTTCTCACCCTGTATGTTGCCTTGAGATCAATCCAGGAATTTAAAATGTCAGGTTTTCGCAGCTGCTTCCTTTTACACTCATACTGCAAACACACCCCCAAGTCCCAGTCTGCACAGAAAAAACAAACCCACAAGTAATCCATCACTAAAGAACTGGCCTGAACTTGACTGAAATGTGGCTTAAAATCTCCATACAGGGGCGTACCATCCACAGGGTGCCATCAACACGCTTTCTGCAAGGCAGAAAGCGGAGGCTAAGAAGCTCCGTTAGCACAGGCTAACAAAGTCCTTGTGCATGAAGAGCACCGGGGTTGATGCAGCGGGAGGTGAGGGTAAGTGAATGCCTGTCGTTAGCGCAGAAGGACTTCACGGTGGGGAAAGACCCTACAGACTTCATTAAATCAGTGAGACAATCGCACGAGCACCACCCAATGCTCAATTTTGATGTGTATGATTCTGCAGAAAAAGCGAATGAAAGTTTTATTTACCTGTCCAGGTCACAAAGGTACATGGGTTTGCCTCTGAAGTAGAAGGACTTGAAATATCTGAACTGAATATAATTTTCTTCTCGTTTTGTATCTTTTGAATCCATTTCAAAAACTGTGATAAACAGATGTTCAGAGGGACCCCTTCATCAACTTGATTCTTTGTGAGACAGAACAAGAAGTAGGCGTCAGCATGCCCCGAAATTCAGGGGTAGGTGTTTCTCTTCCCAGGCACGCTCAGGAAAGGCAAAGCGCAATCGTGCGGGTGTAAGACACCACCGCACAGCAACTGTACCTGTGTTATGCCAGTCAGCTCTGTGCAAAATTCCGAGAGGACAGGATGCTCCTGGGGCTGGACGTACGCGTGGAATTCAGCGTCGATCTCTCCCGTTGACGCGTTCAACAGGACTGCCGGGAATTCGACTGCGACACAAGCGGACCCAACGGCGGGGGCAGGCGGTCAAGGCTGTTCACCGGCCTTACCCCGCTCGCTCCCGGCTGCGCCCGCAAGCAGCAGCTGGAGGGGCATCGCG
>NW_010248393.1:0-2283 GCF_000690775.1 Eurypyga helias
CAGCATCCTCCTGCCCAGCATCCTCATGCTCAGCATCCTCCCCCACCAGGCTCCTTCCCTCGCCCCACACCACCCCGCCGCAGCAGCCAGGGCTCCAGCCCGGGGGGATTTCTGCTGGGAAAGAAGAAATCTCTGCTCTGCGGAGAGCCCTGAGCACTCCCCTGGGATCCTCTCCAAAGGAGAAGGCACCTCGCACGTGTGAGGTTTCCCAAAACATGGCAGACAAGGAGCAATCAGGCTGGGGTTAGGATGCTGCGTGCCAGCATCTCCTCCAACACAGCGGAGCTGACAGGGGCTGAGGGGTCTTGGTGGTGTTTGTCCCACCATGTACGTGGCTTTGCCGGCAGCTAGAACATCAGCACGTGTCCAGCTTTTGGCTTGACTCCAGTTGTCCGAAAGGCTTGTGACAAGGACAGCACAAAGCAGTAACTGCTCGACACACGGATTGCCATCGGTTCTGTGCTCTGCCACTACAACAGGCCTCGGGTTTCTGACAGATAGGGCTGTGTGCGCCGTACTGGTTGCTGTTCTGCTGCAGAAAGACTCTCTCCTCCAACAGTCTCGTTACTTGATGCCCAGCATGGTGACCAGCAACCTCCCCATGCCCACAACCACCTCTGGCCATCTTGGCTTCAGACTGCTTTTGTTCTCATCTGTCCTGGTCTCCCGTGATGCTGATGCAGTTGCCATCTCAGGTTCCTCATTTCCATCACCATCACCTCTCTTTTCCCAAGTTCTCTGACTGCCGAACCCGCAGGCCGTGTTTTGATGTCTTTTCTCCATCTGGGTCTTCGCCTTGTCTAGAAACAAAGACCATAACCACGAGTCATGGCAGAACACAAAGCATAAGCATGGCTAGCAGATGGCTACCCAAAACTCGCTGCAGGTCCTGGCGTAGCCCCTGTGGTGGCATTGCTCCCAAGGGCATGACAGACATTGAGCCAAGGGAGCAAAGTCTGAGTAACGGGCAGAAGGTGTCACACCGCAGGGGGACTCATGGTACTAACTACAACTCATGGAGGGCTAGGGTTCCCGAGGATTTGAAGAGTAAAGCGGAAGTATTTCCAATCAGAAGCCGGTCAGAAGTTAAATCACATTTTCTTCTTAAAATTGAACTGCTGAAAAACATGTCTTTGGGGTGCTTGTTTCTTCCCTTTTCTTTTCGACATGCACTTTCTCAACAACATCACACTCCAAAAGGACTTTCCTTCCAGTCTCAGCTGTCAAAGCAGCCCTTCCCCCAACAGCTCTGGGCTGCAGCAGCTAAACCTTCCCAGGACTTACCTTCTCATTGCTCAGCCAGCTGTTTGCAGCGTCTGATAACAAGTATCAGGTACGATTTATGGCCCAGGTATCAATCCTTAAAGCTATTGAACTCCTTCTAGCAGGAGTCTTCACCTGTCTCAGGTGCCTGTGGTCAAACACCCATCCGTACCGAGAGAGGATGCTCCTTCCAGGCAGTTTAACGATGGACTGACAGCTGGAAGCAGTATTTTGTGAGCAGTATTCCAGCTGGGAATTTGCTCAGGTGCCCCGGGCTCCTAGGGTGGTCTCTGGTTTGCTCTGTGAGATTGAGCAAAATCACAGTTTCCTATACTGCAGTCTTCCCATCTGTAGAATGGGGCTGGTGCCTCCCCATCACCTTTGCAAGCATTTGGGTGCTAGGGAACCAGGCAGGTGGGCTGGTGTGATGTTAACATCCTCTTCCAGTGCTGAATTCCTTGGATTAAAGCACCTTTTTTCTGTCTTTAAAAAGAAAAAAAAAAAAGCTTTTTATTTAACTTCAGCTTTCGTTCCTAATTACTTAATTGTAGGAGTTATTTTGTCAGGGAAGGGCACTGGTTGGTGGTTTACCCCGTGTTTCGTTAGTGCATATAAGAGGTTAACTCCTGGTAGAGAAATCGATGCACGGTTTTAACAGAAAAAAAAAAAAAGGAGGCCCAAATTTGCTTTCTACTCCTGCGCTAATTTGTGACTATTTTTGTCAACGTTAACACTGAGCCAGGGTAAAAATACTCCCTAGAAAGTTTAGAATTTACATTTGTCTTCATATACGCTCGGCAGAGCTCTAGCTCCCCAGCCTCCGCGCTGCCTAATCTGGAGTCATTAGCTTCACCCGCCCCCGAGAAAAGTGTCAGATGATTTTGGCCCAGCGAAGCGCTTCCCCCACCAGTGCTCAGCGGGGGGATCTGAGCGCAGCCTCTGCAGCTCTGCCCGCCGAGCATCAGCTCTGACACCACAGGCCTCTTGCTCGGCGATGGGGGCAGATCTCCGCTCCCCTCT
>NW_010248393.1:2331-9243 GCF_000690775.1 Eurypyga helias
CGCCCGCCAGTTCTGCCCGCCGAGCATCAGCTCTGACACCACAGGCCTCTCGCTCGGCGATGGGGACAGATTCCCGCTCCTCTCTGCAGCTCTGCCCGCCGAGCATCAGCTCTGACACCACAGGCCTCTCGCTCGGCGATGGGGACAGATTCCCGCTCCTCTCTGCAGCTCTGCCCGCCGAGCATCAGCTCTGACACCACAGGCCTCTCGCTCGGCGATGGGGACAGATTCCCGCTCCTCTCTGCAGCTCTGCCCGCCGAGCATCAGCTCTGACACCACAGGCCTCTCGCTCGGCGATGGGGACAGATTCCCGCTCCTCTCTGCAGCTCTGCCCGCCGAGCATCAGCTCTGACACCACAGGCCTCTCGCTCGGCGATGGGGACAGATTCCGCCCCCTCTCGGCAGCTCTGCCCGCCGAGCATCAGCTCTGACACCACAGGCCTCTTGCTCGGCGATGGGGACAGACCTTCATGGCGAGGTCTCTGGGGGGCTCCATCCTGCAGGGATGCTGAGCCCTGGCCAGCATCTCCCCAGGCTGGTAGCTGTCAGCCGGGGAAGAATCGTCATGAGGAGAAACCTTCGTGGAGCACCTGGTGAAGCACGAGGCAGCCACGAGGATGTGCAACCTGCACCTCCAGGTCCTTGAGTGGTGCCCTTTTTCCCTATTAAAGGGGCACAGCATCATCTGCCTCGCCGGGGTGCACTTTTGCTGCAGGGCTGGAGACTTCTGCGTCAACGTGTCAATGAGCTCCGGCCCAGAGACAACACAGTGGTTCTCCGGCGTGTTCCTGCAGTGGCAGCAGACCCACCCCTCCTGCGTAAAGGCCAGGCGGCTCGTGCAGCGGCTGTGCAGCTCCGGGCAGTTGTCCCACCTTTCCGTCTGTGTAACCTGATGGGCTGGTTCTTGCCTTTCCACCATGCAGGTCGCCAGGGAGATCTAGAAGCTCTGCAGCAACCGCAGGGGAGCAAAGCTCCATGCAGAGTGCTGCAGGCCCTGGGGAACGTAAATGTTCCCTTCCCTTTACACATCTCCGCAGCAAAAAGCGAGGCTCCAAGAACCCCGTTTCTCTGTTTTCTGTTATTGTCTCTTAGTGTCCACAGAAGCCCAAAAGGGCTGAAGCTGAAGGTTCTGAGGAGCATCTGGTTCAACCCATGTCACAGCTGCATCTGTTAGTGCAGGTGCTGCATCCTGGTTGGGTATCCCAGTATCTCCAAGGATGGAGACTCCACAACATCTCTGGGCTACCTGGTGCAGTGTTTGACCACCCTCTCAGTGAAACGTGTTTTCTCATGCTTAGCTGTCCCACTCTTCAGTTTGACCCCATTGCCTCTCACCCTGTCACGGGGCACCCAAGACAAGTCTGGCTCCATCTCCAGGGTTTGAGGAAACCTCTGCATGTTTATGGAAAGGGGTGTGCTTCCGCCTGGCTGCAAAAGTCTAATCTACAGAACCAAAAGTGGTTTTTTTGGGAAATATTGGCTCAGCTTTTCTCACAGTGCTTTGGCTTGGGTAGCTGGTTGCATGAAAACCTGGGAGGTCCCCACACTGCCTATGAAACCCAGGAGAGAAAGTGGGCTCGTGTTTGAGCAGGAGCCAAGAGCCCTCGTGGGCTCCAGCAGCAAGGGAGGGCAGCTCCAATTCTAATTAAACTGGGGAAACATCATTGGGCAACAACCGCTTCCCCTCTTCCCTGCCTCCACTTCCTGGGCTCCAGGTTCCTTCCAGAGGAAGAACTGGAGAAAATATTTAAGATTATTTGTCCTCTTAGCAATGGGCTTTAAATGAGCAGGTAGGGAAGCCGTGTGCCACCACCCTTACAAAATCCTCCCCTGCAGAGGATTAGGGGAAGGGGGCAAGTCCCATCCTCCCTTTGGCATTAGACCCTCCAGAGCCTGTCACTGCAATGACGGAGCGGTGCAGGGTATTTATGGACCTAAAAATCCAACAGCATCCACGCTCAAGCCTGTCTCATGCACACACTAGACACAGACCGCGTGGTGTGTAGTTGAATATATACCAACCTACCCATTTATAATCACTCCTCCTTTGGTGCGTGAAAAAAGTGCCCTTCCTCCTCGGAAAACAGGCAGGCAAGAGAGGGATAGCCCAGGACAGCGAGTGCAGGACCTGCTCATGCTATCTGAACACCTCTTTCCTTATCCACTCGCGTCTCCATCGCTTCCCCAGCTCCACAGCTTCAGCATCCTCGGCCGCTCGCCCCGCGCCCACGTCAGTTCCTCGCAGCTTCTCCCAGGCGGCCGGGCTGTTTTCAAGGAGCAATTTCCTGCAGAGAAATATTTCTGTTTTCAAGGAGGCTGAGTGGCCAGCTTCCTGGTGCGGGCTTTTCACAGGAAACGATTGCGAAAACAGCTTCACCACCCACCAGGAAGGGCTGTAAATGAGCAGGGTGGGCGCGGGCTGCACCCAGCCGGGGGTGAGTTTTGTGCTCCTCACCCAGTGCATGTCCCCCTGCGATGCTGCTTTTCCTCGCATGGTTGTTCTGGTTTGGATGTATTTGGTGGCTGCTAATGGACGGGCAACCCAGGCTCCTGCCCCACTTCGAGGTCTCGTCCCCTGGGCTGTGGTAACACGGCCTTTTCATTGAGAAGATTTGCTGGCCGTCCATGAAGATGCTCCGGTTCCTGTGGGTTTTCTTTTTCTTGCACCAAGTCCTCTGGTTTTGCAACCCCTCGTTGCAATTCAGATAAAACTGAACAAAACCCAAGAAGCCGTTTCTGTGAAGCGTTTCATGAGTAAGGGCCGGGTTCCCCTTTCAGAGCATCGGAAAACGACTTCTGTTTTCCTCCCAGAATTAGCAATGTTCAGCTGAACCCTGCTCTTTTTTCCCCAAAAGTTTAGTTTCCAGGAAGTAAAGCTTGAATTTGAACACGAGGCATCTCTTGGGACAACCTCTTTTTTGCCTGCTTTTTTTCTTTTATTTAATGTATTTAACAAAATTCCCATTTCCTGTGATCTTGTTCAGCAATCCCTGCTGGGCACTGGTCCAGCCTGTTCAACGCTTGGGTACACTCACAGGTTTTGGATACACACATATGACCTCCAAGAACGTGACCCAGCACAGAGGGAACCGGACCAGGTCTCAGCGAAGAGACTGGTCCCTTCCCAACCCACTGGCCTAATTGTGTGATGCTGGTCAGGTCTGTTCCCTCCGTGTCCTCCTTCCCAACCCATGAAAAAATGGGGTTAAAGCCCCTTCAGGCAGCACTCTGCTGGACCTAGGAGTTGGCAAGAAACACCTGAAGCACCCACAAGGTGCAAGCCCAGTTGCCACCAGTGGCAGCGGTGCTCGGTGACGAAGGAGGAATCAAAACCTTCTCCCTCAGCCCGCTTCCTGACGCAGCCACGATGCTGCTGGCTCAGGGTCAGCTTCTCCACCAGCTCTTTACCCAGAGTGCTGCTCCTGCGAACGCAGCGGACAAGCTGCCGGATGGCCTCGGTGCGAGGAAGCGATGCACGGCGGGTCCTCATGGCAGGCGCATTCTGCATCCCGCCCAAGACACCACGTGCATCGCCGTGCCCGCTGACAGAGTCGTCTCGGAAGGGCTCTTGAGGCTCTGGAGCCTGCTCGAGCGTGGCTTGGAGACGCCAGCTTTGGTGGCCAAAGGGGACTTGGGGGAAACCTTCCCAGCTGTAATAACCGCCCGGCTTTCTCAGGCAGCTGCTGCAGCTGGGATGGTCCCAGGACACGTGGGAAGCCAGGGAAGGGCAGGGAGAGCTCCCACCATTTAACAGCTGAAGTGGTGGAAAAGGGAGAAAAGGATGGCTTTGAGATGTATGCTTCTCCGCATCTGACAGCTGACCACAGCGTGGGGGGGACACAGGCTGCAGGAAAGGGGGATCCCGCAAGCAGCTTGTGCCGTATCAGCACACGCATGCATCGTGCCTGCGTGTCACCACCGTTTCTCCGCTCCCCGTTTGAAAAGCGAGGGAGCAGCGATCAGAAAAAGATGTCACCCGGCAACTTTTAAGCAAACGCATCCCGGGGGGGTGAGTCACCGGCTTGGTGTAAGAAGCCGGACTCATCTCTGGTGGGAGAGGGGCAGGCAGGGCATCAGGCAAGGGGAGCGCTGCGGGGGGACACCTGCAGCCTGGCCGAAAGGCGACGTGGACCTTGCGTTAGGAGACCCACCTGGGGGGCGAGGCCAGGGTGGGCTGCTCCCCGGAGCTGGAGAAATCCTGACCCCGGCTTTTCTCAAGGAAGCTGGGGAAGGCTCAGGCCTGGGTGGTGGCACTTCCCACAGGGAACGTTATTTCCTTGAAATCCATGGGCATTCAGGTCAAGTAAAAGCTGTTGGCAAAGTGGCACCAGACTCATTGAGCCGGCTGAGTCAGAAGGTAATTTCCAACAGCACGTAAGGTAATTTCCGAGGACCAGGAGTGTTGCATCACCATGTTTTACGGGTGAAATCTTCAGCTGTTTTGCTTTTAAGACTCACCCTTTTGTTTACTATTTTAGCTTATTTCCCCATGGAAAGCCTTTCATTTACTCCCCAACATCACCTGTAGCTTTTCATGTGAGTGCGTGGAGAAGGAGGTGGAAGAGGAGCAGCTCTTCAGCAGCGTGGCCGGTGTGCCAGAAACAATACCTTGTTTTTAAGCTATTCTTAAAGATAATGAGAGATGAAAAGGTTGTGTTGTGAGGGGGATCTTCTCCAGCTGGAAAACATGAAATACGAGAGCGCTGCTGTCTTTTCTGCTGGGGCCCTGGCATTTCTGATGTTTGCCCTGTGGGGCAGGTGCCCCAGAAGAGCAGCCAAGGTGGACGGATGGATGGGAGAGGAGCCCGCCAAGGGACTCACACCCATCTCAGAGAGGCTGCAAGGCCTCGAAGAGAGGATAAAATCTGCCTGGAAAAAAAAAAGTCAGAGCCCAGACTTGCTGGGTGAAAGGTGTTGGAAATGCAGATTATTAATTAAAGAACTGGGACAGGAACCAGGGGTGCCAGGCTGAGCTGTTATCTGCTGCATCAGCTGCGAGTCTGGCTCAGTATTTCAAAATAAAATTAGACTTGCAGTATATGTCTTTAAATATTTAAATGACTTTCAGTAATTCATATGGTGACATTTAAACACAGTACGCCAAGCAAACGGCTCCCAGCGCTAAAAGGAAATGTTTGCAGGTAATAATATTTAATTTAAGAGCGAACAGCTGATATCAAGGCAGAATCTTAATGCTGGATTCAACCTACATTCCTCTCTGAACCCAGAAATGAAGAATAAACCCCTGGGCCTGTGAACGGTTAAACATGCAGAGTGATGTGATTAAAACGCTGGTCCCAGCACCCCAACAGAGCCGTGAATTATGTGCGTGTCAAAATATTTGCAGGATTGGGGCCATAGTCCCAAGTTGCTCCATGGGCTCCAAAGGTAGGGATGGGTAGGTCCACATCTGGACCTGAGGACCAGCAGGCTTGGCGATGCCAACCCCTCCTGCCCCTCTCTGCGGCACCTTCCCCACTACCCTGCTCACCCACATCCTCCTTGGCCCCTTCCCTCTCAGTCTGTTTTAGTAACAAAAGGCGAAACCCAGCCGGGTACAAACAAGCAAACCTTGATGAAGTCAACGTACACACGGGCTGCGCTTTGGGGCTGGTGCTCCCGGCCAATTTGGAAGGCTCAGCCGGGTCTGTTACATCAGTCACACTGGATTTCATAACATCAGACATTTCAATGAGGGTGACTCATTCTCCCTTGAAGTGTATTGTATGTACGAGCAAAGATGATTAACTTGTGCTGAATGGTATGATTTCTGGGATGGGAACTGCTATTAATTAGGAGCGGATCTCAGATGTTCACAAACCCTGTTTTCATGGCCTACTTTGTATATTTTTCTCCATTCTACTTGTTTTTTTTTAGCTCAGGATAAATATTCAAGTGCGCTTCCCTGCTATCTGCTGCTAAAGCGGCCAGATGTCCAGCAAAGGCATCTGACTTTCACGGCCGGCCACAGCCCAGGGCTGTCGGTTCCTGTGGCCAAGCTTCCACTACCTGCCTCAAAAATCTCTGTTTTCACATTAAAAACAAACAAATCAAAATAAAAGGGAGCTTCCAGCCATGGCAAACACAGCAGATAAAGCATAGCAAGGGAAGTAAAATAAGCGTATGGCTCAGAATGTAGAACACAAAGAATTACCCTTCCTCATCATCCCCCAGATTTTCTTTATCAACAGAAACTCAGTTGGGAGCTTGTTCTAATCTTGTGCTTCTGAGGGTTGAGCTTTTGGGGTTAGCAACACCGGGGTCTCCCAGGTTTGGGAATAATATCCTTGCAGCCGTACTGGCTACAGAGCTGGACAATTTGCCAGCGCCAGGTCAGGATGCTCAGCGGCTTCAAAGGCATCCGCAGCACCTGACACCGTGGTCCTTCCCGAGGCACCGCTCTGCCCCAAGAGCCTGGAGGTATCAAGAGCAGCCTGCTTGCAAAAACCGAAGGAGGCAGGCACAGGACGGAGCTGCCCTTCCTCGCTGACGCCGCGGGCATGGGCAGGCCCTGGGGAATGCTGAGGAGCAGCCAGGGCTGAAGCTGGGCACCCGGCAGGCCAGCGTGGGCCTGGCTGTTCAGTGGCATCTTGCCACCGCCTTGCGACCCCCAGAATCGCCGTCGTGATGATGAGGTCCCCTCCCAGCTCCAGCCTGTGAGGCCCCTCTTGCCCCATCCGGGGCACCAGCGGCGATCACACCATCCCAAAGAGCCAAACGTTCCACGCTGCTCCAGCTCCATTGCCGCGGAAGTCTTGGGAAGAGCCAGACTGGGCAAACTCTGCCTGGCCAGCGAGGAGCTGGAGGCAGGTGTCTGGCCTTTGGTTCATAGAATCGTTTAGGTTGGAAAAGATATTTAAGATCATCCAGTCCCACCGTTAACACAGCACCGCTGAGTCCACCACTGAACCG
>NW_010248393.1:9611-14200 GCF_000690775.1 Eurypyga helias
CGCAGGATTTGAGGAGCAAGACACCCCCATACAAGTCACCTGGGACTTCCAGAGGGGCCACAGCTCAGCCGGGTGCTCGGCCAGCAAGGGTGAGCTTCGGCTGCTTTGCCCAGCGCCCCCATCGCTGTGCTGCCCCCGTCAAAGCCGAGATGGGAGGGCTGGGCATTTCAGGGAAACGGGGGGTGAGCAGTGAAACCGCGTGGCTGGCCAGCCCTCACGCAGGGTCTTTTGGAAACTGCCAGCACTAGTTTTTCTCGAGCTCAGGGGAGGACATCACTTCTGCACACCAACCCAGCTGCGAGTATCTGAGATAAAGTGGCACCTAGGGGTAGGAAAACCCCACGATTTACCTAAAATGGGGCTGTTTGCACGAGTGAGATGCCACTGGCAGATGGAAATATAGATGTGTGATCCAGGCACAAGTCTGGGACACGTGAGGCACGGCCCAAACTCTGGGCGTGTGGCAAGGGCTGAGCCACGCAGCCCCAAGGGTTTCCTTGGAGACTGACGCAGACAGGGATTCTCCTCCAGAGGCTCTTTCTCTCTGCCTTATCAGGCAAAGAAACACCCTAAATCCCATCCCTACCGGGAAAGCCATGCCTCTGGAGGAAGGGGCAGTGCTGGGAGCCTGGTGAGCGCTCTTCCTGCTGCACAGCTCAGCCTGCTTCTAAAAATGAACGGCAGCAACTGTCTCTAAGGCGATTTCCATAACAATGGGTGCAGCAGAACAATCCACGCTGCTGGTGTGCCTCTCTCCATGCAGCCTTGGAAGAGGGATGCTGCAGTTCCAGCGGCGAGATGCCCATATGAACGAGAAGAAAAGAACGTTTAACCAATTTGCTCTGGATAGCTGCTGGAAAGCTCCCCAGGGGACCTGCTGTCCATCGCCCGGGCACGGGCAGGGGTCCCTCGTCTTGCCCCAGGCCATTGCCAGGCCCCTTGAGCCTGGAGGCGCAAACCCACCCAACACCAAAGGTACCAAACGACGGAAAGCACTTCCACGCCTTCCCTGTTTGGCAGGGGAAGGTGCCCCGCAGCAGGCATGCACCAGTGCCGGCAGAGAGCGGAGGGGAAGGGCCGGCGCTGGACGCAAGACGCTTGGGGGGCAGCACTCCAACACCAGCCCAAAGCTCACCTGAGGCCTCGGTCCCGGAGAGGCCGTGAGTTCTGCAAAGCCCCCGGGTGCTGCTGTTCCCTCTCACGGTTCTGGGAGCTCAGCCCTAGCCAAACCCGCCCGGCTTCGCTCCTTCCCCGCATCTTCCCAGGCTGACCCGTCGCAGTCAGCAGTCAGCCGCTGCCTGCGGGTTGCATCGCTCGCGTCCTGCCGTTACAGCTTTGTTTAAATCCGCACAGAGCTGAACCTGTTGTCAGACATACACTAATTTGTGTGTTTCTAATTATTTGTTTCCATCTTAAAATCTGTTTTTCAGCAGATTGCAGCTTTATTTTAATACATGCTTGGCTAGAGCTCGATATGCTCGTTGCCAGTAACCTAGACACAAATGGGCTTGTATTGCTCAGGGGGAGCAGGGAGGGGAAAAGAGTCTGAGTTAAACTGAATTAAAAGCCTGTTCATAAAAATGAATTAAGCAGAACCATGGAACAAGCGGCAGCTTTGCATCCCAGAAAGCCCTGCTTTTATATTCCCGTTTCTACCCCTTGAAATAGGGTGAATCTCAGCCCTTGCAAAAGGGCACCTGAAACATCTCCTTACACAAACACTTAGACCACCTTTATGTGATTAAAGCCCTGAACCTTCTGCTTAAAGCTTTTTTTTTTACTCACACACTCAGTGTTAAGAACTAGCTCAGCAGTTGACGACCAAACTAGGATCATTTTCTACCTGTTTTCCCAGGATGTGAACATAGAAAGTCAGGCGCCATCCCCAGCCTCTTCATTCAAACAGCCTTTTACCCTTCCAGTGGCAGGCTGAGCGTTTCTTTTCTCAGCCATTTCCACATAGGCCTCCGAAGGGCCGAAGAAGCAGCTGAAAGCAAACTTGGGAGCTACGCCGAGGCAGCCGGCGTAGCTGCTACGCACTGGACAGCACAACCTCTGCTCCAGGAACTGTCTCGGTCTCATTCTTTCTCTGTAGCTCTTTCCCCTGTGCTGAGGACTTCAGGGTCTCTGATCTACAATCCAGATCAGGAGACTGACTCTGAGGCAATTAAACCAAAAGGAAAACCGTATGTTATTTGCTGGCAAACACTGACTTTTTGGTGGGGCCACGTTCCGCACAAGGCACCGCCCTGGCTGCACATCTGCCCAGCCTGGGAGGGCAAGAGGGTGCTGCAGTGCTTGCAGCAGGCTGGGGAGACCCTCCCCAGCTCCTGGGAAGGACCCTGGACCAACTGGAGCTGAAGCACAGAAAGGGCCAGGTCAGGTTTTGCCTGTGATAGTGCCAGTTGCTCCTTGCATTAGCACTGAGATGGGGTGAGGTGAGGTGCAGGGGAAGATGCTCAGCAGCAGCAGCCACTGAGCAGGTGCCCCCCACCTCTCTTTCACCACCAGCTCCTATCTTCTTCAGGCCCAGGACACAGTTCCTTCCCTTCCTCCATGTGCATGGTCCTGCCTTTGCTGGCGGTGGTCGGACAGGCCACCTGCCCACTGTATCTGTGCTAAACTGCCCCACACAGCCACGTCAGCTCAAAACCGTGTTTGATGCAACCAGCGGAGTATGAGGATACAACCCCCAGGAAGAACTGCGAGAGGCAAGCGGCTTTTCTGCGCCAATGACCTGGGCCTGGGACTTCAGAGGAGGATCCCTGTTTGAGTCCAGAGTACCTGGGAAAGATGTCTTGCTACTGGCACGTGGAGGCCTGGCCGGAAGGCTGATCCTATGCAGCATCTGCAGATGGGCAGCAGTGCCTCCTCCTGCTTGCAGGTCCTGGACTCTGTGGGATGCACAGCCCAGAGCAGCTCCGCCACTGAAACACATGGCAGCAGCACGGAGGTCACCTGGGAAGAGGCCTTTGGCCAGCCCAGATTTCAGTCTGGGCATCAGCAGCAAGGCTGGAGGTGGCCACTTCTGCCCGGTTTCATCCTTGCAGAGGAGCATCTCATCCAGATGCATCGGCCTCCACCTGCCGGCTGAGCCAGCGGGGACACGGGGGGTCCACCACCTCCTTGTAGCCCTTCCCTATTTCTGTTTTTGGTGAGCTTCTGCTCCCTTTGTTGCTAAAAAGGAAAGAAAAAGGGAAGAGACGCACTTGATGTTAAGGAAATCTAACAGAGTGTGCAGCAATCCAACTGCTCAGACACATATGCCTCCTTCCTTCTGCTCCATACCAGCGAGGCTGTGCCATATTTAGATCTGGCTCCATCTCTCGCAAACTTGACCAACTGTTCCTCCACAGTGTCATCTTCGCTTGTTTACCCCCAAACTGTTTGCTGAAATCCTCAGTTCGGCGAGGGAAGAAAAAAACTGTAAGTAGGTTTTTATTTTTAATGACAGGAAAGGCGCTAAATGCCAAGAAAGCCGGATCACAACGCTGCCGGATAAAGAGGTCAAAAGATCCCTTCTTCTTCACCATCCTTGCCAGGGCCCTCCCACGTGTGCAGGCTTCCTAGAAACCGCTCCGCTGGAGCGGCCCGGCCAGCCCTGTGCTCGCTGCCAGGGCAGCAGCGGCCGGCCGGGTCACCATCCCGCGGGATGCTCCTACGGTAAGCGTGCTCCCGGGTGGGCACAAGGTTAGCAACCACACCTGAAGGCAGGTGAAGCCCTGTGCTCTGCCCATGGTGCGAGCCCCCAAGGAGCCGCCCCCCAAGCACGACGCTGCAACCCAGCTTCGTTACACGTAGGAAACACGGGAAGGGACAGAGGGCATTTCCCTACCTTCCTCACAGTGCTAAACCCACAAGCTCACCCCAGCGTACGGCACTGGCTTCAGGATCAGCAGCCAGGCAGGGACGGGCTTGCCCGACGCTTTCACCCACCGTTACGTCGTACATGGGGCAGAGGTAAGTGCTGGTCCTCCTGCACATGGTGGGGAGTCTTGGAGGCTGCTCACTGAACACCCGCACCTCTCCCTGGCTTGCCCTTGGCGTCAAGGTGCTTCTGGCTACTGGAGGACCCGGTGATGTGTCCTGCAGCCCTGCAGGATGCTGCAACGGGCAGCACCTCAGCCCTCCCGCCAGCGCCGGGGCTCATACATGAACCCTTCTCACACTCGAGGCAGATCTCACAGAGTTAAGAGTGTTTTCTTGACTTGCCGTGCCGGTGGAAGAGCGACTTGCAGCGCAGCAGATGGATGAAATTCTAATTTAGGTTTCACATGATTTATATAAATAGGCCTAGACGAGGTTGCGCATAGATGGCGCAGTCATCTGCCGGCTTCGCTCTGTTTACCTTAAGACCCTCTCCTCCCGTCCCGTTAATCTTACGGAACGCCCCAGTAACGTCTAGTGCAGCAACGCGCCACCTCGGCCTGTGCCATCCTCCTGCAGCTGCACAGCTCCGACCTGCCCTCCCAGTAACAGCTTCCTGGCCACCCTACATACCCGGGCCAGCATTTACACCCACCCCTTAAAACGAGGGGCAGCTGCCCCGCTTGGCTGCGGGGACCTGTCCCCACGGCTCCTCAGTCCCT
>NW_010248393.1:14228-40496 GCF_000690775.1 Eurypyga helias
AGCAGGGGCTTGTGACAAAGAGCTGAAGGGCTGGCTGCCGTGGGGCTCCGGAATGCACCCGGAGCATCCCCATCACACAGTTGTCTCCTAGAAAACAGGCACGGCGCAACACCAGCAGAAAAATACAGAACGCGGGGCTGCCATTTGCTTGACCTGCCCCCCAGAAGCTGGTTATGCGATAACTGCATCTTCCCTACGCTGGGTATGGCGCCGCAGAGTCACCCCATGCCTGGTGTTCGCATCCAACAACCCCAAGGCATCCCTAGGCCCCTGCAGGGGCCATCAATGCCAAAAACACTGAGTCTGGGCTGAAACAGGAAGCTGGACACAGATCCCTTCGGTTCGAGGGCCAGAAGACAAACCGCTAAACAACACACCTCCCCTCACCTCTGGCTGAGGTGGACCCGAAGGACCCCAGCCCAGCACTGTCCCGCAACACCTCTGCCCTTCAAGGCTCCGGCAGAACAAGCAGTGCCACAAAACGGACACGTAGCTTGGGGCAGAAACTGGTGGAAACGCCGTTAAACTTCCCAGGAGGATGCCCTGCCTGCATCCTTCCTTTTACAACTCATTTTCTACGGAGACAAGGTTTACGCAGCCATACCATCCATGCACACACCCCACCCTCTCCTTTTTTCGGACACCGTCAGCCACGCTGTACCGGTGCTCCTGCTTATTACGGGAATGTAAACTTTGTGAAGTTTGGTGGCTGATGAGAAGCTGACGGGCATGTGTTTAGCTTTCACCGGCTGGCGAGAGCCCACGCGCGCCCTTCGCCACCGGGACACAAACCTGTCAGAAACGAGGCTTCCCTGGTTTCTATCCCTCATGGAACAAGTTGTATTATTTGTGTTATCGTATCCAAGGAGCCCTCCTTTCTGCCCTGCGTTCAGTCACTGCCATGAGCAGTATTTTCCATGGTCAGCCTAGAAGGAGGGAGCGGACTTTAACCCCTTCAGTGCAAAGAGCAGATTCCCACATTGGGCTATTCCCATGCCACCCTCCTCGTGAGAAAAATGGCCCTCGGGGCATCAAGGCACGCGCAGGGAGATCCCGATGCCAGCGCGGGGTTGCCTCTAGGAGAGGCGCAGGCGGCTCGGGAGCGTCTGGGGATGCTCTGGGGGGCTGCTCGAGCCCCGGCAGCTCCTACAGCTGGTCCCATGCTCAAACCCCACCTTCGGCCCCGGCCGCTGCCAAAACTCCCAGCCTCTCTTTCCCAGCCATGTGTTGTAAAATAGCTCTTCCCCGGCTGGGCTAAGGCACAAGTCACCACACAAACAAAAGAAAAGAGATTTCTCAAGAAGCAAAGCAGGTAAAAGCCCATGTTTTTGGCCTCTTTTCCATGCTTGTGCCTCTCTGGAGGAGAAGAGCAACATTAGGCTGGCCCTTGGGGCCTGCTCTAGACCCCGGTGGGTGATAACAGGAGCTTCATCAGGCATCTCTGGCTTGAGATGGGCAGGCCAAGGCTCGGCAGAAGTGACAGGTGACTTGGAGCTTTGTGGGATCAGAGTCTGGTACATGCTGAAGGACTCAGAGTTGAGAGGGCAAGGACCCAGGGAGGCCCTCAGGGAGATCACACCCATCCCCCAGTACAGCCACCCTGGCCCTTGTGGATTTGAGTCCGTTACTGAAGTCCTCCTCAGCCAGCCCGAGCCACACCAACCACCGTTCCCACTCCCGCATGTGTCCGTTGTCTGAGGTCTGCCCCTAACTATGGACAGCAGAGCGAAGAAAGGAAGCACAGAAGGGCCAAAGATTCAGGTCAAGGAGCGGTGGGGTCCAGGGACACCAGCAACCCCCAAGGGACCTGCGTGTGTACTGCAGATGGGGGCGAGGAGAGATGCAAGATGCAGGGGCCACGTGGTCCATGGAGCCCGACGCCGTCAGCACCGTCGGTGGCACTGAGCCAAGCTGGGCTCTTTACGGTGTGGGCCCAAAAAGATGCACCATGAAACTTCCGTCCGGCTCAGAGAGTCGGGCGCTCCTGCCCTGGGGAAGGAAAGCAAGGGGCAGATGCAGGGTACTGCCCACAGAGCAAAGCTCGCAGCGGCTGCTGGGCAAGCGCTCTTGTGTTTTCCCCAGCGCCCAGGACAGTGACAGATGAGAAGCACGTCATCTGGAAAATATTTGGGGTTTTCTTCTAACAGTTGCTGCCTCTATGCTGAGGACATGCAAGAAAAAAGGCTGGATCTTCTGTCAAAACTGCTTCCCATCATTGCAAGGTTTGTAAGCAAAAACCCAAGCATCCCAAAAAAAGACTGAGAAAGACGCCCATAAACCAGAGAAAATAGGATGCAAAGCCGCTCGTGGGTCTGGGTACCGTGTGCTCGTGGGGGGGGTGGCAGCCTCTGCCCAGAGAGGAGGAGGACGTGGCGTCCCCTCCTGCTTCCACCGCTGGATGGTGCGCACTGGGAGGTACGGACTCTCCAGCGATCCCGTTGCTGACTACGGCTCACTGCCAGGGCTGGGGACGCATCAACGGGCAAAGCCAAAGCCCCCATGGAAAGTCACCTGGAGGGAAGGGACAGCCTGAGCATTGCCAGGGCGGAGTGGCAAAGGTGGCAGGAATACTGAGGGGGGCCGATCCCTGCTCCAGAACCCAATTTTGGGATGAAAGGCAATCCTTCCACCTTCCAGGACTTCTCTGCTGATGGAAATCCAGCCCCCACCGAAGCTGCACGTGGTTCTCACCCGAGTCACAAACCATTTGTGGGTTTGGAGTCGTAAGAGCCGATACGCATCCCTTCGCAATGTTTCAAACAGAAAGTTTTCCAAAAAGGTTTGGGTTTAGGATCAATTTCAGAACTGGATGATTTGATTATTCCTGGGTTTCACTTCAGCCTTCATTTTTCTAATCCTTTTAAAAAGCACCTACTCAGTAGTAATGGCAAAGACACTCCCCTGGAGAAGTCTGAGCAGCTTGTAGAGGCGACGCTTGAGAAATAACAAAAAATAATCAAACCTTGCCAGTTCCCAGGAGCGAAGAGAGAAAATGCCATTTGCCTAGAAACATACTTACACCAGCAGGATTTTACTAGCACGTGAGCCAGCGTTCAGGACGGACACAGTCTCTGAGGCTTTCCCTGGGTACTGACAATAAAGTGACACTATCTCAATCCCCAGCAGTAGAATTTCTTACACCACCCCCACCCCCAAATACCCTGCGACAGAGCTTTGACGAACAGGACAGCTGATTCCCGCAACAGATTGCAAATCTCTGCTTCCCCTCGGTGAGCCAATGTTTAGTTAAGCAGGGATTTCGGTGTGAACCATGAAGTACAAATCCGGACCCCAATCCGTGCCAGCAGCACAAAAGCTTGGATGAAGCGCCTATTGAAGCCTCTTTCTGGAGCGAGGGAATTCCCTGAGCGGGGTGCTCGGGGTCTTTGCCTCTCCCCTGGGACACAAGGGCATCGCCTCGGCTGTTTTGCACCGCCCCACCCGCCGCAGCGCTACGCGGTCAGAGCCGTTCCCATTCACAACTCCCGTTCATTCACTCCGCAGCATTCCCGTCGGCCAGATATTTATCATTCTTGTATCACCCTCCAACTATTTTGCAGGGGTGGTAGGAGCGGCTCCTGGAAGACATTTGAGCGCACACACAAACACAGGCTTGGGCTGCTCTGTGTTTGGACAAATAAATAAGCGCAGCTTCAGAAGAAATGTTTTCGTGGTAGGCTAGCTATGAGCGGGAAGAGAGCGTCCAAGCCCTGCCAGAAAAAAAATCCCCGCGGGGATTTCTGAGCGCGCCCAAAACTGACTGGACCAAGCCCCTGCCTGTCCACCCCGCTGGTTTGCGTAGGCGAGGAATTCAAGAAAATGGGAAGTTTTTAAAATATAAAACTAAGCAAAAAAAAGACAACCTCCTTTAAATTCATAAACAGCCTGAAAAGCAACGCATGAGTTGGGCAATACAGCCTCCAGGCCAGGTCTCTCCAGTCCCAAGCGCCTGGGAGGGCAGGAGCTCATAGAGGTGGCAGCTCCTGCAGCTCCCAGCACCAGGGACCAGCAGCTCCTCCCCAAAACAGTCACTCACATCCATGTATATTCCAAGGTAAATATGCTGTATGCCCTTCGTAAGGCACCTGGGAAGGCCATCCTGCCTGGGAGTGCTTTTCCTGGCTCAGGGTGAGCCCTGGTGCAACACTGGTGGTGGTAGTGGCTTTCCATCCCCAGATAAACCATCGCGGAGCTCTTTGCCTCCACGTCCAAACCAGACATCGGCAGGATCCGGCGTCCCCGCGGGTCACGGGCAGTGACGAGCTGTTTCCGTGCCAGGAGACAATGACCAGAAGGCAGCTGCACAATTAGCGGCCGCTGCTGGGTGAGGTTCCGCAGGCGGCGCAGACGGAGCAAGGTGGCCTTGGTCTGGGGCCAGGACCTGCGCAGGGGAGGGAAGCACAACCGGGGCACACACCGCCACCCCAAGTGCTCCGCGAACCTCGCACCCTGGGGGAACACGACCCCAGCCACGCGCTCACCCCGGCCAGGGCAGCCTGCCCTGCTGAGTGGTGGGGCAGGTGTGCCTAACACCTGGAAGGAGGCCCCAGCCCTCAGTCCTCCAAAACCAGCAGCTAAAGCTCCCATTTAACTTCAAGGGAGCCAGGGTTTGGCCTGGACCTCAACTAAATCCACAACCGTCAATGGCTTCGCTTGGGATTTAATCCCCTGGATTAATGGGAATTCACCCCACAGTCCCCCAGCCAGTCCCAGCTCCCTGTGCAGAGCTCAGCGCCCGCGTCCCACCACCGCTCCCGACATGAACAAACCAACCCGAGGACCCCGGTTTTTAAACAAACAAACGGCAAAAAGAGAAAGAAAGAGAGAAAGAAAGGAAAAAGAAGAAGAGCATTTATTTTCCCCGCAGCTGTGCTCTCCCAGACAGAGGATTTCTGTGGCAGGACAATAACGCTTTATACGGCGAGGTTAAGTTCCAGTTACTTGAAACTATCAGCTCTTGTGTTCGACTCATCTTATTACCTCCCCAGTCAAACAAGGCTTCCCCGGCGGCAAGCGTGCGGTCACTCTGGTTGAACCGGGCACAGAGGCTGAGCAGGGCTGGATTTAAATGACCTGATGGGAGCTGCCTGAGGCCACTCGGTGTGTGTGGGGGGGGTACAGCCATCATGTCATTCGCCCCGTTGGGCTGTCCAGTCCCTTTCCTGCGGGAGAGAGGTGAGTCCCGTGTGCTGAGCCCTGTTCCTAGGAAACAGGCACCCGAAAATCAAGCTCTAGCATTCCCGCTGACAGTGATGGGCAACCACCTGGCATCAGGTTTGATCTCCTCCGAAATCCTGAAGGTCTCTTCAGGCCCGGTGAGACAGTAGGCTGGCACTTCACCTTTTTTCAAGCAAACCTTCAACCCAATTCTCCCCCGGCTTTTGCCTCTCCCACCAGCTGGTTGCAGAGGGCAGCATCTCTTCTAATTACCTATCCAAATGCTCTCCGTGACCCAAGTGGAAAGAAATCCCCTCGCTCCGAGCTAGCCCCCAGCTTGGGAAGTTACCCAATATTTGGGCACGTCCCACAGTCAGCAGCACCGAACGTGAGGAAGCCAACGCGCGTTGCAGAGCTGTCAAGCTGAAGAGAGCAGATGCTACAGCCCGAGAGGTGCTTCCCAGCTACGGCTGCAAGGAGGCAGCTCTGCACACGCAGGGAAGAAGATGCAGAACGTCGCCTGGAGAAGCAGTGGGTGACCAAGTGTTTGTCGTTGACCCCGTGCAGGGGGTGGGGATTCACAGACCTGCCCGGTGCCGTTCAGAGACACAGGGAACATCCCAGTCTGACATCTCACTACACTGGCGTGGAAGGCAACCAGGAGGAAAACAAGTTACCCACATACTGTTTATCCCCGCTGAAAACCACTGCTCCTCCATCCAGCCTTATCCTACCGGCTCCCTTTCCTTCTGCTCCAGCCCGGCAGGTGCCCCGGAGCTGTGGTTTCAGAGAGGAGAAGCTGCTGGTAAAAATCAATGGTGCTGCAGCGATCAGCAGTACCCGGTCACCGGCTGCCGCCTGACCTGGGCGCACTCCTCGCAGCCCACAGACACCACGTAATCGCGCTTGGGTCACAGACACAGCCTGACAGCCCTTCCGCCGGGCACCCTGGGTGCCGACGCCGCGCCAGCATCGCCTGTCTCTGAGGATGCGGAGACTCGTTAGCAACGAGCTGCGTGGAGGGTGCAGGAGCCACCAAAGGAAATGGGCTGGGGGTGCTTTACCGGTCAAGGTATCATGGCTTGTCCCCTGCAGCTACCCCAGACACTCCAAACCAAAATCACTCCCAAAACATCCTTTTTTTTTAACCTATCCTGCTTTTCCTCACCAGTAAATAGTCTCTGGCCCTGCTCTGCACCAGACCAGAGGGCTCCTCCGAAAGGAGCACCTGAGCGGGTCTTGCAGCCTTCATAGCACTGGCGGCCTGGCTGGTGGCTTCTGCCAGCCAAAACCTGGTGCTCCCCCTAACGCAGCCTGGCACAGAGCAGGCACCGAGCCTGGGAGCTGTGCTTGGAGCTGCTCCAGCCCTGCACACACCCCCAGGGGAAAACGGTGGCTCCCAGGATCCAACCCAGTGTCTGAAGGGGGCCTACAAGGGTACTGGGAGAGGACTTTTTACAAGAGCCTGTAGTGATAGGACAAGGGGTAATGGGTATAAATTGAAATCAGGGAGGTTTAGATTAGATATCAGGAAGAAATTCTTCACAGAGAGGATGGTGAGGCACTGGGACAGGTTGCCCAGAGATGTTGTGGATGCCCCATCCCTGGAAGTGTCCAAGGCCAGGCTGGATGAGGCTTGGAGCAACCTGGTCTAGTGGAAGGTGTCCCTGCTCATGGCAGGGGGGTTGGAACTAGATGATCTTTAAGGTCCCTTCCAACCCAAACCATTCTATGATTCTATGATTCTATGACCCATCCCCTTGCCTGAGGTGTGTCGTTCATCACAAACGCAACCAAAAGCACAAACGCGGAGGAGTTAAAGCAGAGCCTTTCCAAAAGCGGCCTGACCGTGTCCCCAGAGCAGGACCGATCCTGCCTCACGGCCAGCACCCAGGGTCAGCGCCCCAGATTCACACGCCTCTCCCAGACCTTCTCTAGGTCCTGTCCTCGCAGGCACCCCCAACCTAAACCCGCTGGCCGGCTCCTCGATGCGAGCTGACATCCCGGCCTTTTCGGGCGAGCCCCAACCACCCTGCAGAGGCAGAGCGGAGCCCGACGGGGCTCACCGTGTGAGCGAGCTCTGCCTGTCCCTGCAGGGGCACAAGCCCAGAGCCAGGGTCCCCGCAGACAACCACCCCGTCCCAAGGCAGGCAGAGGCTCTAGACAATCACCATTTCATACACCTGATTTCACGTCTCCCACCCTCACGCAGCTCTGAAGCAGCTCGATTTAATGATCCAACAACATTTCCACCCAAGCCCCGGGCTACGGGGAAACTTGCAGAGGTGTGGCAGGGGGTCCTCCCACCGGAAAAAAAAAAAGCTCCCGGCCGCGCACCGGAGCTTCCCAGGGCTCCCGGAGCACTCCGGATGCTACCACTGTGTCATCTCCCACCTGAGACGCCCGGCACGCGGCTGACAGCCCCCGACACCTCTGAGTGCCCCGAGTGGCACGGCCGGTGGAGCTGGGCACGGGGTCTGACTCCCCTAATTGCTTCAGCTTGGACCTGACACCATGTGGTCACCCGGGGCATGAAGAAGCCCAGGGTAAATGAGCTACATCCCATAATGATTTAATAGAATTAACCACAGGATTGAAACAGGTTTGTCACCTAGAAGACAGGCTGCTAGGAATCATCCCTGTTCGGAAAGCACGAACCGACATGCAACGAAGGCTTTGCCACCCCCTTCCCCAGCAGCGAGCAGGAGGCCTTGCTCTATCACTCGATTTTTATAAACGTTATTTTCACAGATTATCGGTCCTGGCTGCAAAGAGAAGCCACCTCTCATCTCGGGCTCCGGCACCACGGGATGCCAGTGCAACCCCAGGTTTCCGGACAGCCAAGCGTGGATGCTCACACCGCTTTGGATCAAAGCAAGGGAGGGAGCCACCTCCCACAGCCCCAGCAATTGCTTCAGGGCTGTGGCCAGCACCCTTCCAACAGGGCTAATGAAATTAATTAATTAATCACCTCCATCCTTTGGTGCTTCTTGTGAAACAGCTTACAGGAACCACCCCTTCTGCGTTTCTCCCCTTCCCCACGCAAACCAGACCGTTTCAGAGCACGCGTGGCACTCCAGCGGAGACGCCTTTTGCTGAACCCGCTTCTGGCCCCTGCAAAAGCAGCCCCACGCCGGGAGGGGACGGGGGTCCTCTCTGCACAACACCCAGCGGGCGGGTTCTGGCCGCGTGCAGCCCCTGCACCAGGACCAGGGGCTCTACAAAGCCCTTCTGCCGTGACGGTGGGCTGCAGGGATCTCTCACAGCATCCTGAGGGCTGGGTTATGTTTGGCAGCCACGGATTCAGCCCAGGGGAGCTGAGCTGCATTAGGAGACTCCCACCTCGTGCTTCAGGTGCAGCTGGAGAGCATCACTACACCTGTAAATGGGGAAAACCTCATCTTGCAGGGCTGGGGGGGTCCACAAACAGCCACGCTGGCTTCGTCGCTCAGGCAGAGTTCATTTACTTGGGAGAAAATCAGCCAAATGCCCAGCTTTCTCCTTTCACCTCTTCCACTCCCATGGAGCCACCCGCACCCACCGCTGTGACCCACGAGCACAACCACCCCGCGAGGCTCCCGAGGCTTTGAGCAGAGCCACCCAAAGCCTCGTTAGCGGCCCAGCTGGCCGGCTGCTCACCGAACGGGATGGCCTCAGCGTTCGCAGGCCTCTCCGTAACGGGGTCCGAGGATGAAGACATCGTTGGCAGCGCGACGCCTGGGCTCCCTTCCAGCATCCCTCGCTGCGAGGAGGGGGTGACCGCTTCCCGGAGCGGCTCCGTGAAGTCATTCTCTCCCGACGTGCCTTCTGCTCCCCAACAGCTGGGGAAAGCAGGCACAACAGCGGTCCCTTGCTGCAGGATCTGCTTCCCAAGGCGCCAGCAAACGCTGCTCACGGAGATTCGACTGGCACCCCGGGGAGCGCAGCTGGGGGCACCCGACACCTTCGCTCTGAGCAAACTGCTGTGGAGAAACAGCCCCGCAGGGCTGGTGTTTGGTGAGCTGGGTGACACTGGTGGGAAAAGGCTTGGAAAAGTCAGGAAGGAAACACCTCGCCTGGCTCAGTCCCTCTTGTTGGGGATAACGAGGAGTTCACGGGCTCTGCAAAGCCTCCGTCTACCCTGAGGTCAAGGTCCTGCAGCGGAGACCTGTGTGTTCCACAGCTGGGATGCACATGGATGCGGAAACCTTCATCTAAGTGGGAGAAACACGGCACTAGTGATAAACATCTTCCAGAGGGGCTCCCATGGGAAAGGAGGGCACAGCCCCCTCATTGAGGCTGGGGTTTTCCTCCGGTCCCTGCGATGCCCAGCAGATTACCCAGGCAGAGAGGGCAGGGCCCTGTTCTGGGGGATGCTGGGTGCCCAGGCTGCTGACACGGGGAGCGGGGCATCCCCCAGACCCAGAGAGAGCAGCTGGGAGTAGCTCCCAAATTAACAGGAGTGGGGGCTGAGCTCCTGCCTTGGAAGTATTTAAAGATTTTTCTGGGCTGGCGTCTTCACCTCCTCGTCCACCCCAGCAGCACCCGCTGTGCTTCTACCCAAGGAGCATCCCAGTATAGCTCATCCCGCCATGCTGGGGCTGCACGCTGCCCTTCCAAAAGCTCGCATCCACTCAGGATGCCCTTGCCAACACACCCACAAGCGCTCACCTCCTGCCCCAGTTTCCAAATCGAATGCTGTAATTTAAGGCAGGAGGGATTATTTCAAGGGAGGTGGGGGAGCGAATCGCATGCAGAAAGAGGAATTTCTCTTCCTTTTTCCAGAAGTTACCATGAGCCACTTCTTTACTCTTTAAAGTTCTTAAAGACATTAACTGGAAAATGAAACATTTGGCCTTTTCACTACTTCTCCCCCTTTTTTCCTTTCTTTTTTTTTTTCCCTGTGACAAAAAGAAAAGAAAAAAAAAAGAAAAAGTTGAAACCGTTGGAAATCATTTACAAAAGGGAAGAAACTTTAATTTCTCAACTACAACACAAGCAAGATTCATCATTTTTTAGCATCTTCACTCCCCACCTTCTTACTCCCAGAATTTAGCAGCAGGGGGAGACTTCTTGAAAAGATCTGGGTAAAAAAAGCTGGATTCCAGAGATCCGGGCTCCTTGGGCCCTAAAGTAGTTGCCAAAACTTACCGATACTTGGAGACTAAATACGAGCACTGGAGCCGTGCTGGTGGTGGAAATAGCCAAGAACTGATTTGAAGTGAAGCGGGTTTGGTGGTGTTTGTACCCTTTTGCGTTCACTTCCATGCTGTCAGGGTTCGGTAAGAGGCTGAAACGTAACCCTTGGGGTTGTAACGCCAACGGAGGCCGTAACGCTCCTCCAGGCTGGGACAGCGGCAAAGCCGCAGCACTGGGATGTGCCGGTTTGACTTCCAAGCAGAGATCCAGGGCAGTTTGAGAACAAGCTTTCCCCAAACCACTTCCACGGCGAGTACCGAGATAACCATGGATCTGTTGGCGGACGCTCTGCCAGCAGGGGAGGGTGGGCTCGTGAACAACGGGATCCGTTCCGGCTGCCGTTGGTGCTGTCGGCAGTTTATTCAGATGGCCGGGGCACACCAGCTCGGGCAGGAGGTCTCCTTGCACGCCCCAGGCCTACAGAGAGAAAACACGTAACGTGAAGGTTGCGCGTAGCTCCACGTGCTTTAGCGGTGCTCTTTAAGGGGCCTCCCAGCTCCTGCAAATCACATGCACCTAAATACCAAACGGATTCCAACCTAATTCCAGAGGTAACACCACCTACTCACATGCCAAAGCAGGGAGCAGACGGCTTGCTAATTAACATGTCTCCTTGACGAATATTACACTTCCGGAGGAGGAATTTGGTGCGGGAGCGAAAGACTGCTGGAAGCGAGCCAAGGTTGAGCAGAGGATGCGTTGGAACTGCTGCGATCCCTGCGTCAGGGCTGGTGCTAAAGCCAGCCCCTGGTTTCACACCCGCCGCGCGAGTCGGTGGGCGCCGCTGCCGTGACACCTCCCAGACACACGCGCAGCTCGCAGCCACGTCACGGGGGACGCAGGAGAGGGGGCGGCGGGGACACCACAGGGTGTTTGTGGTCCCCGGGACGTTTCACAGTACCCGGGGCCTGACCTTTTTTAAGCCACATCCAAATCATCCCTACAACCTCCTGGGAGCTTCCTTGGGCTGCGATACCCCGCTGGCGCTTGCCCCGGTTTCTGCTGTAAGCAGCCACCACGGGCAGTTGCCAACAGCCCCGTCCACACACCGCAGTTACCCAGCCCAGGGGAGGGTTAGCACCGGGAAGAGATGGCTCTGCCAGACGGATCGGAGCCGGGCAGGCGAGTTTCCCTTGGCCAGGCGGGTTTCCCTCGGCCAGGCGGGTTTCCCTTGGCCAGGGCTCCCAAGGCTCTCCCAAGATGAGGTGTTACCTCGGTCTCTGTTTCCACTGGCAGCCTCCTTTGATGTAACCCCACATGACTGAGCGGGCAGAGACCCAAGAAACCTCACTGAGATGTACCTGTTCTCAGAAAGCAGCAAGTTCCCTTGATGTCCTGTCCATCCCGGGTCAGCTCGACGGATGCTGGCAACCCCGCTGAGAGCTACGAGAGCAGCTCTGCCCTCCGGGCTGGCCATGGCAAGAACAAGCACGGTCTCATCTCCATCGCTGGCCAACCACACCACAGTCCTGCCTGGCTCTTGCTCTTAGGAGGCCAAACTCAAGGGCTGCGTGTGAGCTCTCCCCACAGCCTGGCTGTTGGCGTTTGGCCTGTGACAAACAGCCACCCCCGCAGCAGACTCCAAGCTGAGACTTGATCCCACAGCAACCTTTAAAGCCACTTCTGAGAAAACACACAGCCCGTGTTATTGCCCTGTGGGACAGGTACAGACTTCAGAGATCGGCTCCGTAGCCCCTTCTGGACAATCACCCTTTAAATTTAGCTCCTGCTACAAGTGTGCATGAAATCTACTTGGCAGAGCAAAACAACATCCCATAAAACGCAGTCAGTCCTGGTTAGCATTTCCAGCACAGTACAAATGGCCTCTCCAGCCGCTGGGAAGTCTGCCTTTCCCCAGCAAAACGCTCCCCTGCAAGTCACTTGAGCTCTTACCTCAGAAAACTCCTTTCTTGCCTGCACGCCCAGGGAAGCAGCTGTAATCTGACTTTATTACGGCCACGCACGTGCCGTTGCCATGGAAATGGCTGTGATGCTACTGCGAGGAAATGGCTGCGAGGCCAACTGTGGCATGGGCAGGGACCACAGCCAAGCTCCCTGAGGCAGTGCTGCTGGAGAACTCCCCTTGGCGAAAGCACTAAAAAAAACCCCAACCCGCAACAGTAAAACCCTCTCAGATGGGGGACAAGAAGGTTTCACGGCTGCTCGAGCCCTCAGGGCAGCACCAACAGCCCATACATCAGAAGATTATTGGACAGCACTCAACGTTCATCTTGGTAGCAATGCAGCTCTTGCTGTGTCATTATCATCACACCTGCTTAATTGGCTCCACTGAAAAGTCATTAATAACCCTTAGGTAAGCTAAGGGACAAACATCCCCAAATGTTTCTTGCCCTTCAGATAAATATTCACAAGGACTTGGGCTCTTCAACTTGGCCAGTCAGGTCATCCCCGTGAGCGTGTGGGATCAGCCAACACAAGGAAATGGAGAAAAGTCCCTGCCAGTGAAGAGCAGGACATCTCCCAGCCCGACACATCCTCCTCCTCTGTCTAGAACCTGCAAGGTCAAAGAGCAGGAAGAAATGGGAAGGTCTCCTGCCCTCCTCACCCTGGAGTGGGCACTGCCTGGATCCCCACCCACAGGGTGTAGAGCCACCCCCTGGGAAAGTCACGGCAGCCTTGGTGACAGAGGCATTTCCACAGAGCCTGGAGGACAGGCTTGAATTGTGATAAAATAGGAAGCTATAAATTCCTGGAGAAGAAGCCATCCTCTCTCAAGCTTGATGGGTTGGAAACTGTGGGCGCTGAGGAAGCAGAGCTTGAACCATGGTTTGCCAAGGGCTGGCCGCTGGGGAGTAACGGGTCTACGCATGCCCCTAATTGTTCTTTCAACCCCATGGCACCCCTCACGGTCACTGTTGGAAACAGGAGACGCTTCCAGGTGGACCCACTGTACTTCTCCAGGCCTGTGCTCAGCAGGGGTGGGAGAAACCCAAATCCAAGGCTTGGGCCTCACGGAAGGGGAACATGCACGATCCCACACTGACCTACCCTGGGGGCAGGATGGAGGATGGCTGCCCTGCTCCCTGTAAGCACGGGGAGATGCAGAGACAGACAAGTCCCGTGAGTTTAAGAGATACCAGGGTGCCAAGCCGAAGGGGCTCTATTGCATCGGAAGCAGGTTGCGAAGGAAAGCAGAATACACATTCGCTTCACTGAAAACAGAGAGAGGATAAAGCATCAACTGTCACGTGTGGGACTTGAGGAAGCAAAAATACTCCTCTAACGCACAAGGAAGGGAGGGAAGGCATCGCAGCACCAAGTTATCTGCTGATATCCAACTGCTCCATCGCTGCGGGGGGCATGGGGAGCATCAGCCCTCCAAATCCCTCGCCCTTGAGCAGCGATGCGAATGCCCGGAGGCACCCCCGGCGCCCCGTCACCGGCGCTCACCTCTTCGCCTGGGCAGGAAGGCTTTCAGCATCCTCCCACCCCGGAGCCAGCGCGAGGTATCTTCCAGGCTGCCGTTCGGCAGGTACCAACTGTGGCGAAGGGAGCGCCCACATCAAGCGCGTGCCTCCCTGCCGCACCTCGGCGCTTGGGCTCCCAGACCGCGCCCCGCCGGCAATTACGCACCTCCCGCTTTCGTCGGCCCTTTCACCGTCCCAGACACGCGACCCCAAGCAAACCCGGCAACTCCGGCTCATTTACCTTCAGAAGAGTTGAAAGAACCTGGCCAATATTTATAGCAGTGAACCCAGCCAGTAGTACACTGGCTGCTTTGAGAAAAATTGCTGAGGCTTTCCTGAGCCTGAGATTATTTATTATTCATCAAATCGGATTCCACCTTCTCCCTTCAACTTTATGTGCCCTTTTTCCTAAAATATGGATTTTTCTTTATATTGAGATTTTACTTACGGATTAAAAAGGACAGAGAAAGGGAAAACAGGAGAAAGGGGAAAGAAGGACAACAAGAAAGCGCTGGTTTGTAAAAACAACATTCTCAGCTAACAAAGTTTACCCTCACAGAAGCCCGCAGAGGAGAGGACATCACAAAAGGCACCATGCACATTTGTCTATGAACTCCTCCTTACGAACTCCTCAACGGATTGAGGACCCGGTTTACACCAACCCCTCCACCGGAACCAAACCGATACGGCTGATGGAAAACAGTGCCCCAAACTGGCTACGGGAACGGGTGCCCTGGTGAAACCAGGAGGATCCCTCTGGAGCAGGGCAGGAGCGAACACTTGGCTGATGCAAGGCTCCTGCTCAGAGGACCTCAGCTCCTCCGTCAGCTACCCAGAGCACGTCTGACGATGCCAGTTGACCGCAGGGCCGTGAGAAAAGGACGGGATCTGCAACCGAATTACCACATCTGTTTTCTCCAGGGCTTGCCCAGGAGTGAGTCACGTCAAGAGGAGGCTTTGAGCCTGGTCTGGACCTGGGCAGATAAAAGCAGCATTATTTGTGTGCATTTGCCTGAATTAGCCAGAGAGAAAAGTGCCAACAACGCACCAATCCTGCAAAATAAACACTGCACTGTGGAGCCTTACCCAGATGAGATTTCCTGGGAAATGCTCTCCTTTGTTCATCACCAGCCCAGGGAGGAGAAAGCCCGAAGCAAGAACCAGCCATGGCCAGAGGAGAGGTGCCAAGGCATGGGACACGCCGTGCCCACCCAAATCCCTGGGATATCCCTGCGGAGGCAATGCCCAACGCCGAGGGGGCTGGGAGCAGAACCACAGGATCAGCTCTGGCTTGGATGGCTCCTCCTGGGCCTTCACCCTCTCCCTCAGAGGAAGACAACCCCAAAGCCGAATACATCTGTCTCAGAGGTGGGAGAGCACAGGGTGATCCCCCTTCTGGCACCAAAAGCAAGGCAAACGCAACTACAATTACTTCCCACTACGTGCCGGGCTGCCTTTCCCATCTGTAAGACGCAGCAATGGGCACCTGGTCCTTTCTCCCCGCACCAGGGACCCGATGCTATGAGGTCAGGGTAACAATTACCCACGGGTGCACAAGAGCACACTCCTACAGCACTCCCAGCCTTGAATAGTGAGGGAAAAAAAGAAAAAGGGAGTATCTTCCTTGAGCAGACTCCTTTGGGAGAGTCACCGTAAGGGTTCCGATACAGCCAGGCAGGCATTTGCCATTTCCCTGGTTACTTCGGCAACAAATGCTTTCAACCCCGTGCCAGGGGTATGCTCTGTGTGTTACGGGATCATGTCAGGGACAAGCTCTGCAGTCCCCGAGGCTTGAGCAAGTGGAAGTCAGAGAGGAATAGTCTGTGTCTTTTCCACACAAAGGGGAGGGAGAGACAACAAGAACCACTTGAACGAGGAACAATGAGTTCACAAGAGGGGTACTGCTTCAGGGATCAAATCCACCATGAAAAGTCAAACCCAAACCCAAGATGTCAGTATGTTCGTAGGAAAAAGGCTACAGAGCAGGCTCCGGATGGAGAACTGGGGAGAGGGAGAGAGCAGCAGGGACCATGAGTGGAAAGAGAAGAGGAAGGCTGAGGAAGACTCCAGGAAAGGCAAGAGACATTTCCACGGCAAGAAACAGATGGTCCAAAACGACAGGCAGGGCTTTGCTGGTTGCGACAGGCACCACCGGCGAACGTTCGCTGCCGACGTTTCACACCTACGCAAGGGTGCGCTGTCACATCCCAACACCCCGAAGGTGGGACAACATCCCCCCTGCGCTTGTCCCCAGCGCCAGGTCCTCCAGCCCAGATTGCTGGAATTAGTCTCCAGGTTTGTACCCCGGAGAGTCTCAACAGAAGGTCTGGGTGTGATGGGAAGGGAGCGCAGTTCGAGTGGTCCCTTGCTCTGAACAGCGGCTGTGCCCGGGACACCCCTGCTCTGGAGGTCTCTGATTTCCTTGGTCCCTTTTCCCTCGCTGTTCAGTCAAGGGCAAGAACTTAGAAGAATTTTCCATGGACAGGAAAGCCCTTGCCTGACTTCCCTTTGATCTCCTCGCCAACCCGGGGGTCACAGCAGCCTTCCAATGCTTGTGGAAGGGCCACATCACCTGGAAGGGGACACCATTAACAGAGTCTTTCCGTCACCCAAGGCCGGAGGGGAAGTGCGCAGATGTCCTTATGCAAGCAGGGAACGCCGCCGCGACGGCTCTGCCAAGCCAGGGTGCATGGCTTAGAGATCCTTTCCCTTCCTGACGTTGTAGAAATGAGCTCTGCTACCTAACGCCTTGATCATTCACGGGTTTATCCATCGGCCCCCATCTGCACGAGCTTCAGCACAGTATGAACTGAGCAGCTTTCCCCCCTTGGCTGAAAAATGGGGATGGGGGGGATGGGAAAGATGAGTAGGATTCGGGAACTGGGCAAAATGGATTCAGCTCGTGGCAGAAGCAAGGGGGACTTGCACCTGGATGCGACCCCAAGGGAGGGCTCTGAGCACAGGGGGCGCAGCAGTGACCCAAGCTCTGCCCCTACCAAAGGCAGGCTGAATCCATAACAGTTTGGGGGTAAAGGAAGTGATGTTCTTCCGCGAATTTGCGTTCACCAGCGTCTTTCACCCAACTTCCCTCTACTCAGGTCAGAAGATGCCACCTTCATGACACTGCAGAACAACACCCACTGAAGAACTTAATTTGACTCCCAAAATTCCCACCTTCGGAAAAGAAATTTCTCTCCAATGCTATCCAATGGGAAATTTTCTATTAGTTTTCAACAATAACAAAAAAAATACCCCAACAATTGGCCTTTTGGAAGGCTAAGAACTACTAACCAATATGAAAGCAGGTAACTGCAAAAAAAGACAATAGATTTTTCTCTCTGTCATAAAAAAATCATTGCTTTTTCTCCCAAAGACCCCCAGGGGTCTCTAAACAGTGGATGGAAAACAGAAACTTGCTGCTCGGCACATCCTCCGCACCATGTTTGTATGCAGACATACCTAACACCTATGGAACACGAAGAAGGGAGATCAGAATTACTTCGAAAAGAGCAATGAGGCTCGAAGTCCCTGAGATCTGACTGCATGCTAGACCTTACACTTGCATTTCGGAATCTGTTTGCACTAAGGGTGACTGACTACCCCCCGCCCCAAACCATTTCAATCTGATCTAGAGTCAGCTGGAAAACAACACCTCTTTTTATGGCAAAAGAGTCGCAGCGCTCTTCTGTCCACACATGTCAAAACCAGGGGAAACAGGGGAAGACAACGCCTTGCCCGGCGAGCTGTGTGCCCCGGCACTGCTCACAACCCGCCTGGGCACACGGCAGAGGGAAAGGCTGGTGTGTGACCTGAACCTGGAACACTCCCGTAACACGTTTCCAAGAGCTGCCAGCTCCGCCTGTGTCTCAGGCAGCCATCAGCCAGCCATTCTCAACCCACCTGGGTTCCCGACGGAGCGTACCTGACCATGGCACGGTCAGCAAAGCTGCCAGGGACACCCGCTCCTTCAGCTGGGAGCTGAGGAACAGTTCTATCGATCCGGGTCATCGTACCCAGTAACAGAAACTGTCAAAGCTCTGAGACATCCCACCCAAAACAAGATTGTGTAAAAACACTGGGTGGGCTTTGAGGAAAGCAGACATCTGCCCGGGCCAAGGCGGCCGGAGGGGATGGGTTTGCTGCAGTGGAACCGGGCTCCTTCACCAAGACCTTAGACAGCTGAGTGTTTCCTGAGGCTGCAGAGGATGTCTTCTGGAAAACCAGGGTCAAGCTGGAGGGCTTCACCATATTCTCACTGCCGTTTGCGGCTCCCTGGCGTAAACCACTTGCTCCAGGGCAGTAGAGTCCCAAAGCGCAGGGTCCAGGGGAAGCAAATGGATGAAATCAGCCAGCCCAGAGGCTTTCCACAAGCATCATGCAGCAAAGCAAGCTTCTCCCCCCAGCCAGGCATCTGCCACTCACCCATCCACACCCCAGCAGCCGCACAGCAAGCTCACTTCTACTCAAACCTGGAAGCTTTTGTTGCAGAAGACACAACTGAGGGCATTTAGAAGGATATAGACCGGTTGGAGGGAGTCCAGAGGAGACCACGAAGATGCTCCGAGGGCTGGAGCCCCTCTGCTATGGGGACAGGCTGAGAGAGTTGGGCTTGTTCAGCCTGGAGAAGAGAAGGCTCCGGGGAGACCTTGTAGCCCCTTCCAGTGCCTGAAGGGGCTACAAGGAAGCTGGGGGAGACTTTTTACAAGGGCCTGTAGTGACAGGACAAGGGGTAACGGGGTTAAATTGAAAGTGGGGAGGTTTAGGTTAGATATCAGGAAGAAGCTCTTCCTGGAGAGGGTGGCGAGGCACTGGCACAGGTTGCCCAGAGAAGCTGTGGATGCCCCATCCCTGGAAGTGTCCAAGGCCAGGCTGGATGTGGCTTGGAGCAACCTGGTCTAGTGGAAGGTGTCCCTGCCCATGGCAGGGGGGTTGGAACTAGATGATCTTTAAGGTCCCTTCCAACCCAAACCATTCCGTGATTCTACTCTACGATTCATTTAGATAAGAGATGGCATTTAAGATAAAGTATGATCATTTCCAAATTATGCCTCCCACACAGCCTAATCTGCTCCCACAATCCACACGCAGGCCTGACCACAGAGACCCCCAAAGCACCGTTACCACTGACGCTGGATGCCCCATGGACCCCCGGCACCATGCTTGTGGCAGGAACCAAGGGAGCGCTGCACGACAAAGGGCAGGTCCACGCACATGCTGCTTGGCCAACGTCGTCTGCCTGTGGTTTAGAGCTTGTTTTCTTATTAGTTCAGCAAACTAACTCTTCCCCGTGGCTGGGGAGCGGGCGTGACGGCCTCCCGGGCTTCCCTCCAGCTGCGCAGCCCCACACAGCGATAGGGTTAGAGGGAAACTGAGCTGCCGGGCTGCCGGTTGGCAGGTCGAGCTCACAAGCTCAGGGAAAGCATTCTGTGTGTCCACTTTTTGTGGACACCCCATTAAAAGCACCTCTGAAATCCTTCTGCTCCACAGCAGCCAGCCTAAGCAGCGGGAGCCTCAACTCCTGGCTCCTTCTCCTGCCTATTGCACCAGGTTCTCCTCAGGCTGCGAGCCAACCCGAGAGATGGCGAAAGTGCAGATGCCACCCCAAATGCATTAAAGGAGGAAGTAACACCGCCCGAGCAATCTGCTTTGTGCAACGCGGGCATAACACGACCAGCCGGGGCAGATCCCATCCAGCACGTGCTTATCTCATCACCACAAGCTCAGTGGGTCAGGTTGGAGAGGTATTTCCCGCTGCAGGCGATCAGGAACATGCCCCGCAGCAGCTCTCGTTGGGCCATGGGAGACGCGGTTTCTCTTCACCCAGACAAGCCAAGTCACCGAGCCACGCAGCACAGACCGCAGAGGGCCTTGCCGCCTGCCCCTCTCCGAGTTGGGATGGCAGAGTCCCACCAGCCTCGGCTGAACATGCCAATGGGAGAGTGATGAGAGGCTGGGAAGGGAAATTTCAGTTTGGGATTGGTGCCTGAAGCCTGCCACCAAGGAAACACGTATCAAAGTGGTAGCACCAGGCTGGTGCTTGAGGAAAGGGGTGGGTGTCAGCAACTACAAGCCCTGTTAGCAAATTGCAAGCATCTTTGGGGTGAGCAAAGAAGATGGACTTGAAGAAGGGACATATCCCCAGTAGGGAGAAAGGTCTTGTATCAAGGGAAGCAGTCTTCAGGGAAGAAAAAGGAATGAGATGGATCCATCCCTTCTCAGGGGTCTCTAAGGAACCCACTAGGCAGGAGCAAACCCTTAGGAGACAAAGAGGAAGGGCGTAAGCCACGAAATCAGAGAGTAGAAGCCAGCTTGTGGAGAGTCTCCTTGTGGAAGACAAGGAAGCCTCTTGAGAAAGCACCATAAGATGCACAGGAAATCCAACAGCACCCGCAGCTCCACACCTGGGCCATGACCCAACCGCTTCAACACGGCCACGAGCCGTTTCCTCAGCCAAGCACGGACACTGGTGAAGGATGCCGGCAATTGTGGAGACCTGGTTGTAGGATGCTGTTACAGAGTCTCCAAAGAGACTGGCTCATCCTCAGCAACCCGTTTTGACTGACATTTCTGTATACTGGACGATATTAGCGGAGAACATCACCAGAGGGTGGGCTTCTTGTAGCCTTCTAACACCTGCAGGTCTTCCGGCATCACCCCTGCTTGCTTGGCTGTGACTTTCACACCACCCCATTAATATTATCCCTATCTCCAGGAGGAAAAGTCCTAGATCTCCAGGACGCAGCTCACCAGCTCCAGCTCAGGACAGGAGTCCAAAGCCAAACCAAACCCTTCCCGCAAGGCCATGTCTCCATCCCGCACCCAAACGCTGGGGCACTGTCCAGAAGGCAAAGCCACAAGTGTTCTACGTGATGGCCCGGCCAAAAGAAACAAGGACACAGGTGCTGAGCTTGGCTCAGCCTCTCGCTGGCTCGGATACCGCAGCTGCGGAAGCCGAGGTCCACACAGGCTGCAAAGGTCAGCTGGGACAGTGGAAAACAGCCGGCCGGTCCAGCCTTGCTGCACTTCCACGGCCAGCAGCGCCTTAGCCAGCCAGCTCGGACCAAACCTGCACCTCCGTGTCCAAGCCGGAGATCGCAGCGGGACCGCACGCAGGCAAGTTACAGTCTTAGGCAAGTCACTCCACCTTCCAGTGAGTCAGGATCCCCGTCCCCGAGGGATGGTTAGAGTGTGGCTCTGGCCAAGAGCTCGAGGATGGCTGCACAACGCCGCGATGACGTGACACGCCATCTACGCAATGGTTTGCATCGGAGAAACCCACCTGAGAAACCTACCAGTAGGGATGTGGTGGGGCTCTGAGAAGGGTCCCCTGCTGGAGTAAAGGACTGTTCCCACCACTATCCAAGGCTTTTGGGGGCAGGCTGACTCACTGGCGAGACCCACATAAAAGCACGCAGAAGCCTCCTGCCCTGCTTTGTGAGGTCCAGCTCGCAGGACTGGCCCCAGATGCCTTTTGCAAAGGGGCTTTGCAAAGGCCTCTCCATTCCCAGCCCATGAACAGCCCCTTCCTCCACCAGGGAGCTCTAGCAGACAAAGCCCACCTGGAAGGGATAAGGAGTCCTGGCATGTTTTTTTCTGGCTTTAGCTGGTTGTCGCACTGGAGGGTGATGAGAGGTTCCCACGTGCATGCATCGATGGAACAGCCTGTGGATGGGCCATACCCACTTACGGACTTCATCCCTGCACAGCATGAGAACACAAACCACAACATTAAGCACGACCCCACACAACGCCTCCTGGGAACACACCTCCCACACTTTGCACTGGTCCCTCACCGGTCCACATGCTGCTGAGATGCGACAGGACCCATTTGCACACCACCAGCTGCAGGGTCAATATGCAACTCATCCTGCAAGGTCAGAAAGCAGCTTTATGTCCAGCCAGGATGCAAACTCAAGGCAAGAGGAGGCTTAGGAATAAGAGGAGTCAGTGTCATGGCTCAGAGGGAAGATGTTAAAGTCTCTCCATCATAAGAGTCCTGTATATGGTTGCAAAGACACCCTATTGAGTCAAAAGCGGTTTTACTGCCATGTTTCTGTACACACACATTTTGCACATGGACAGCTCATCAGAGCTAAAAACCTGGAAGGGGCCTCCCAAGCCACCTGGCCCCAGCTCTGAACAAAGCACGGGACGTAGGGGCAAAGGGACATGTGGCACTTTGGCAGCAAAACCCTGGGCTGATGCAGGTGTATGAATAAGCGACAATCTGGACAGTCTCGGCACAGACGCAAGAGCTTTGTACGGTCTTGTGCAGGGGCTGCAGAGGAGCAACAGATCCGCCCTCTGAAAACGAGACGCGGCAGCCCCGTGGACTGCGGCAACGTCTCCAGAGCAAACCGAGCCTGCTCGAAGCCAACACAGCCCCGGTTAAAGGTATCTCAAGAATTTTCAGTGTCCTCCGCAGCACGTAGCCTGGATCACATCCCCTCCCTCTCCCACCTGGGCTGCCAGAATTAGAGGAGCGATCCCATGGCCCACCCTTACTCCTGCCCCTGCTTCACTGCGTGAAGAATTTCTGCTTCTGCTCCCCGTCCCCTGGGCTGCTGTCAGGGGACTTTCACGGACAAAGCATCCCTTTGTGCTCAGCTGAGCTCCTCTCCCCCTCCCCGGCAAAGGCTTGGCCGGTGGGAGAGGCCTCGCTAGCTGGAGGTTTTCGCACTCTCCTCCGGCACACCTTGCCTCAGACACTTTGCAGCAAACGTTCCTTTTTAAGAGCTATTGATTCCATAAATAATAGAGCAAAGGAAAGAAACGTATCGCACAAATATACAGGTCAAATAATCTCTCCCTTAGGAAACAAACAGAAGCTACAAAAAAACCCAACCCAGCAGGCTCGCATTGATCCTCAAGCAAAAGATCAAGTGGCATTAAAGCTATTTGTTAACTCAAGAGGACATGGGTATGGCCATATTCAAACGGGTCACCTTGAGGGGTCTTGCTCCGCAAACCTGCAGCGTGAAGCCTGCCCTTCTCCCTCCTGGCGCTGTGGAACAACCCGTAGTAGTTTGTCACATCGTTGTACTGAAGAGCAAGCCCCTGAAGAAAAGCTCCACGGCAAGGCCTCTCGCATCGCGCCTCTCCGTCACGCGCGCAGGATGTCAGTCTCTGCTCCCGGGGCAGCGTTTTAAGAGCTTGTGTTCCAGCACATCCCCCCATCCCACGCTCTTCTCCTGTGCCACTGTGCCCCGCTGCTGCGGAGCAGGGCAGGGGAGACGGCCGGTGAGCAGGACGGTTTGAGAGCACCTTTCGCAGGCGGCATCACCGCCAAGAACAGAGTCGGGCCCCACCGTTTCCCATGTGCGCTCTCAGACCTGAAACCTGGGCAAGTGACTTCGCAGCTGACCCCTGCCCTTTCCACTCCAGCCCTTTGCCTCGCTCCTCCTCCACGCAGAAAGCACCCCCCTAACAGAGACTTCACCTGCAGCCCAGCGTGCAGGAAGGAAGCAGCAGCAGGTGGAGGAGGAGCTGGTCACAGCCCTGCTTTGCCAAGCTTCTCCACGCCAAGCGCCCTTTTCCCCTACGACCTGAAAAGCAGCACCTGAACAACACCCTGACCTCGCTGCACTGACCATGTTTGAAGCTGCTTTGGTTAAGGGTTTCTTGAGCCCTCCCACCACCATAGCAGGGCACGAGATGGGATGAAACACCACAGAGGCAAAGCTGCCAAATCAGAGCCTGCTCTCCCACTCCCAGAGTCTCTCCAAGGATCTGCGATTAAGCCTGAGGAAACTTTGAACCACACCAGCCTGTGGGTCACCAGCTCTCGGCAGTGACACATCACGCGCCTCTGCTCCAGCCACGTACAGGAAAACAGAGCGCATGGCAGCTTCTGCAACAGCACAGCTACCTCTGTCTTGTTGTCCTGATCCGTGTGCAGAAGGACAAGTGCCAAAAGCCAGAATCTTCATCCCTACGTCCTGGAGAAAGCTCTTGTCTAGCGAGTCCAACGCACGACGAGAAGCTCCTCCAGCCACAGGCCTGCCTCAGAAGACACCACGGTAGAAAGGAGCATCTCCTGCCACCATGCTGAAAGGAACAGCGTCCTCTGGAGCAGCCACAGCCTCTGGGAGAAGCTGAGCAGCTGGAAGGTCGGAGGAAAGTAGAGGACATTCCTAGCTTTCACGGGGTGGAAACCGTCTTGGTTAGCTCTGGTTAGCACAAGGCACCTCTCGCACCAAGGAGAGGTATGGAGCAAAGGTTTGGCATGGACCAAACGTAGCAGCCAGCAGAGCCTTTCTTGCTGTTACGGCACCTACACGTGGCAGAGCAGATTCACAGCAGGAAAAAAGCCAAATCCCCCTCAGCTCATCTCATGCTGCGAGGAGGTTCTCCTCTGGGCAGGATCCCGTGGTGCCCAGCACGCTCCCACGCTGGGAGGGCCCGTAAGACCTGCCCATTTCAGCTGAGCAGGGAAGTTCTTCTTCCTCCAGTTGGGAGATGTGTGCCCCAACGCTCGGCTCCCGCCTTCAGCAGGGCTGTGCGAACACGGAAACATCGCCAAGAGCAGCCGCCTGAGAGGGAAGTGAGGCTGTGCAGGAGTTCCATCCAGGCAGCTCCCTAGCTTAACCCTTTCAGTCCCCAGCTGAAAGAACAGCTACCGCCAACAGCACATGCTCCACGCAGCCACAGGCTCTTGGAGTAAGCGGGATCAGCCTTTGCAGCACTCCCCAACGGACATCTGCAGAAAAATCACGGTGCCACGCAGAGCACCGCCATATCCCCAGCTTAACCGGTGTCCGGAAGGCGGCAGCGAGTCGTTAGCTACAGGGAAGATGCCTGCAGGGAGCAGAAACAGCGAAGGAGAAGAGAGGTGACAGGTTTTTGGCACTAGGTCACGGCGCTAATTCAGCCTAACGGTTTTGTGACACCAAAATGGTGCGTTTCCAGCTGTATTGTGTTATCAGGGAGGAAGGGCTGGAGGGAGTATAAAGGAATCTAAGGGTATGCAGAGCTAGAAATAGATCCCAGCTTTCCCGGAGACACACACAAAACTTCCTACTGCACGCTAAATTCAGGTTAAATATGCAGATGAGCATCAATAAAGAATCTCCTTTCCCATCACATTTCCTTCCCAAAACTTCAGCTGATCAGGCCATGCCATTTGAGAAGCACTTGGAGACCAACCGTTCCTAACAGCAAGAGAAGAAACGCAGCCCTGCTCTCACGTCACAAGTGACAAAACGTCTGCAAAACTATTCGCTTCCCTCCTACTCACTCGTGTTTCGAAACACGCGTCGTTCAGAAGCGGCTCTTTGAAGAGGTTATGTAATAAGGGATTTGTACCACGAGGCTGGCTAGTTTTAGCCCAGCTACTGAGATCATAGTTGGGTTTTATTTGCTAGTTAGCTGGTGGACTCACGTCCAGTGATGACCCTGCGGGCAGCTCCTGGCCATCGCCCTTCCCGGCCGGAAGAGTCCATACCACAGCGCTCCGGTGTTTTTGCCTATTCAGCCATGAGCTCTGCTGTGGTATCTGTCCAATTCCAGCTCCCAGACAGGAAGGAAAGTGGGCAGTACTTGAAGATTCTTACTTTTTCACAGATCACGGTTATGTTTAACATGCTCCACACTCATAGCAGCCAAAAAGCCATTTGCAGCAGTGCCGGGCTCCCCAGGGGCCAATCCCGGCACAAAGAACCATTGCTAAAAGTTTAGTGAGGTCATACGTCTGGCAAATGTAACGGCAACAAATTAAACTCCTTTTTTAAGAACTTGGCTTCAAGCGTACCTTGGAGATGCAAACCAAAATCCTTAACTCTTCGTAGCCTGCCCGCGCAGAGTTCACGGCCGGCGGCCTGCAAGGTATCCTCAGGTGGCACCGAAGCGACGTCAGCCCCAGTGCAAACAACGCGCTCCTCCTCGCTTGGCTGTTCCACGGCCCCCTGAGTTAACAGCTTCACAGATCAGTTGCTACAGATGTGCCCAAGGCAAAAAACAAGATTGTGAGTGTAAAGAAAAAAAAAAAGTGGATTTAACTCACTCCGGAGGCTACTCTCTCCTCAGCGCTCAAGAACCGTGCTGCCGGGCGGAGAGAGTTAAGCATGGAGCGCAGGGACAAGACAGGCAGGAGGATTTGCTCCTCAGATTTTTTTTTTTTTTTTGAGGTTATTGCTCAATGTTTAAGCACAAGGATTATAGTTTAAATCTCGTATTTTCCACAGCCTGCCTGCCTCTCAAGCAATAGACACCCTTTAGACGTGCTGGCACGTTTCAAGTCCTCATACCCGAACTCCAGGCAGGGGGTATAAGGAGGGGAAATGAAGAGGGCGAGCTGCTGACATTCGGCACAAGGAAATGATGGAGATGGAGAGTACTGTCAAAAGAAACTCCCCTCGGGTTACCTTTCCTGCCACCTAAATCACACAGCGGTGGTTCGATTCCCTCTCCTCCTAACTGCCGACTGCCACCCGCCCTGGGTTACCTCTACAGCAGTACCTTATATCGATCACAGGAGCGCTCTTAAGAAGCTGAGTCCAGAAAAGCA
>NW_010248393.1:40508-93961 GCF_000690775.1 Eurypyga helias
TGGCTGGCCCTCCAGCACCTGAGCATCTCATCTGGTTTAGAAGCACAATTAAATCTTTCACACGGATTCACTCCGAACATCTGAAAGGAAAAAGTGTCTACACAGACTGTGCCCAAGTCATTTGTACTGCCATCCTCCCTAAAATACTGCATACAAATTGCTTCTGTGGGGTCTAAGGCATTAGGAACCACACATTAAAAGGAAGCAAAGGCTATTTCTGAAGAGAAGCTGAAAAATTGGCGACTGTTGGAAGACCTTACATTTTCTTCGGCCCTCCACACCCCCACCCCAAAGGCCAGTCCACAGCGTTGAGGATCAAGATGATAAACCAGGCTGCTGCCACTCCTTTGTGTCATCGCTTCAGCGGCGGCAGATGAGGGCAGGAACAGCCTTCTCCTAGCAGCAAACTGCCTGCACGCTCCCCTCCTCCCCACCCACCCGCATCACGACATAAGCTCATTTCAATGAAAATGATGTCAGTCTCTCAGCAGAAAGCCACTGAAAGCTTCTAGCAAGAGCATGGAAGAATATCACTGAATTGATTCCATTAGCGTAATCTAAGAGAAAATAATGATTTATCAGCCTCGAAGCTTGGAAACAGAAAACAAACAGTCTGTGGCAGAGCAGAGAGAGACTCAGATTTATAATCAACGCAATAAGCATGGAAATGAGAAAGCTCTCAGCTTCCCGCAAATGGAAAAGAGTGAAATATGTCATGATGCCAACAAGGGGTTCTCAGAGACGTCGAAAGTCAAAGGAGGGAAGGAGACCAGAAGCTTCCTGGTGATGGCAGGGGAATGGGAACAGCTTGACCCAGGCAGGACAAGGAGGATTAACACTACCAAGATGCTGTACCAGCAGACACAGCCTGCGACAGAAACGGGGTAAAAAAACCCCACAGGCTGGACTGAATACCTGGATGGCAGCCAGCCCGCAGGCGAGCGTCCAGAACGCCCCCAGCACATCTGGAGACGGGGCCTCGGAAGCTGCGCGAGGCCGGCGGGCAGGACCACCAAGGGCAGAGATTGAGGCAGCCCCCCTGTTTGAGGTCAGACAGACAGTGGTGAGGAGGGTCTCCTTAACCCCGAGGTGCTCAACTTCCCACAGCTCGTTGCTCCAGGAACGCGGGTAATAGTTTACTGTGAGAAAGGAGACCTCCAGCGTGTGTTAGCAGAAGAGGTGTTGGAGAACAGGGTCTCCCAGATGTCCAGATTCTTGTGCAGCTACATACTGAACACCTGCTAAGGTCCTGAAAAAGTCAGGAGGAGCGATGAGGGTGCAGGGTGAGAGCGATGAGCTATTCAGTTGTGTAAACATCTGCAAAATGCCTGAAAATTACAGGCAGTCTGGTGCAAGAGGAGGGAAGTTCCACCATGGAGCAAACTCTCTGCTATTTGGTGGCCTTTCCTCTCCCTCTATCCTGCCTTTGATTTAAGAAGCAAGACCAAGACCAAGCAAAACCTGCTTGGCAAACATCCTGCATCTGGCCCACCAGGGCTTCTCCTCCTGCCTCAAGCAGTTGTTTTTCACACCTTGCCCAAGGCAGCAGGTTAAAACCCACCACTGGAGGATTAAATCCCCTCTGCACAAACACCATCCAGGCTCTGCAGTGCTCGTTGTCAGATTTGCCAGGCACCAGCTGGAACTCAGACGAGACAGACCCTTCTCCAGTGCCGGCTGCTCTGGGACCTCACCTGCTCACTACGGTCTGAGAACCGGAGGTGAGCTCCCGCTGCCCAAAATATCCTGGGAGCTCTTTGCTTGTCACCTACAGACAGCACACACCTCAGCAACAAGCCTGACACAGCCCGCACCAGACATTTGGCAACTCCAAGATGCTTGAACGTTTTAAAACTAACTCAGCAGCACCAAAGGCAGGAGAGATGGCACTCCCTAGTTAGTACTCGGAGCTCACGCTGGCTGCTCTATCTCTGGAAAACACAAGAGATCACATTCGTTATCCATGCTTATGAATAAAATACTCCTTTTATTTTAGTAAAGTAACAAAGCTTATTTACAGATACAATAACTGTACATTCTAATTGAAAAATAGATTGCGCTCAAAGTCATTAAAGCAAGTCACACGCACACTGTTAGGAACACAAACAACCTCAAACCTCCCAGCACCTTCAGCTCCCGTCTCCGCTCAGGAAATCAGCTGGTTTTGTTCTGAATGATTTTCTGCTGATTCTCCAGACATTCCTTCAGCTTGTCTTCAGTGAGCGTCAGCCTCTGCTCCAGGATGGACACCGTCTGCGAAACACAACGAAAGCTGCTGCTGAGCCACGCCAAGACAAGCTACATGCCGTTCTCTCAGCGGGTAATAAAATGCTAAATCCACGGGTGTATTTTGGGGTATTTCAGGGCTGTAACTCCACTAGCAGTATTTTAGCAGGGCTAAACCCCACATGACTTCAGAGAGAAGCAGTGGGGAGGCTGGTGGGTGTGAAGCTCTCCTGCAGACAATGCCGAGCACCCATTTCGGCCCTCGGTGCTTTCAAACTGGGCTCTGCGTTTCCTTTCACAGACAGGTTCTGTCCTTCCGTGTTCATGGGCCACCAGACACTTCCGCTAAGAAGAGATACAGGTTTTGAACTGTTTCACACTGGTTTAGCTTTGATTTTTCCTCTCTCTTGCTGACTCTTTCCTCCCTTCTCCAAATGCTGTCCGTTTGCTGCAATTAAGCCACACAAAACTTGCTGGACAAGCACGATGACAAGCAAAACCCTCTCAGCACAAGGCAGCGCAACAGGTGACGGGGCAGGGGGGAACTGAAACCCAAAGTGGCAACATCTACCTCAACATAATGCCCAAGTATTTGTGTAATCCAGTTAGCCCACCAAGGATTGGGATATCTTTCTCCTCAAGCTGAAGTCATCACGGACAGGATGCACAGGAAGAACATTTTAACCACGTGGCAATAAAAGCCTCTGCTGAAAACCCTTTATTGATCGCCGCGAGGTAATGAAGGGACCCAGCTATGCAAAACCGCTGTCAGCTTCCACAGACACCGGAATGGCTGGTAATAGGCAGTGATGATTTAATGCTTTAATATCCATCAACTTATCAGCAACAATCAATAGCTTCACATTTTGAGCATTTTTACTGCATAAATAACATCCTCTGTTAAAAACAAAGGATGTTCAGAACCTTGGAGTTTATTATAAAGTCATTAAAATAAACTTGGACAACCGCTGTTTGTATGGAGGTTATACATAGAAAGCCTTTTAATAGCACGTTTCATAAGCACATCTCTGAGCGCCTGACAAAAGAAAACAGGTCTCATTATCCCCATTTGACAGCTAGGGAAACTAAAGCACAAAGAGAGGAAATAGCTTGGCTCAGGCCACTCGAGTGAGGAGGAAAAGTCTCCCGGAAAATGATCTGGGGAATGAGGCAAATGGCACGGGGTGGGAAGAGAAAGCAGACCTAGTAAAAACACCACCGATCGCTATGGCAAAGCCAGCTCACACGGTCGCTTATCAAAGTCAGAAAGGGCTGTGCATCATGGCATTTGCCCTCATACACCCTTTTCTTTCCTCCCCAAACAGTTCAGAGCTTATTTCTAAGCCTGCGCCGCTGCTCACTGAGGAGGCAGAAGAGCTAACTCCTGCTGCCTAACGCAGCCCTGCCGCAGCCGTAGAAAGCTTCACCTGAGTGAAAAATCCCTGCACTGCTTAAATATTCCCCTGGGCTATGGCACTAGCTTCATTACAGTTTTTTCCTCCTCTGTTACCACCACCCTTTGGGGCACAAGAACCAGAAGAGTCGTGGAGCCAGCAGGAGCCCTCCCGTCTATCCAGAGGAGAGAGGATTTCATCTTTTTCCTACCCAGCCAGGCTCTTGCCCGGTGGCTGTCTCTCAGAGGGCAGGAGTAAAGCTGCTCAGGGCAGAACACAGCAGGCTCAATGTCTACCAGGAGTTTACAGCAAAGACCTTACCCTGCAAGCAAGCAGACAGAGAATGAAAAGCAGTGGGAATCATGGCTTTTCCATTTAAAAAAAAAAGGAAGAACTAGCCACTCAAGACTCAGTTAAAAAAAAAGGGGAGGGGGAGAAACATTGCATTAAACTTCCTTTAGTTAATCAACTACATTCGTGTCCTGGTCAGTCTCCTCTAGAAGCAAAGTCCCAGATTACTTGTGGGTCCTGCATCCCAAGATCTCCCGTCACCACGCCCCTGCCGATGCGAGTTCAGTGCCATTGCAGCACCGTGGGACTGAACGCAAATAAAGCGGATTTCAGAAAGTGTTGGAGTCGTGAATGAGCCGTAAGGAAAATGTTTATTGAAATGGAAATTGCACGTAAGGATAAGCAAAGAGCTTGTAGCGAGTCGTTTCTGGAAACTAAAAGTGGAAAAGTAGCAGTCAAAAATTAAATCCAGGAAGTCCAAAATAGGAACCGATGACTACAGTGCATTTAGTCTTGGATATATGGTGCCCGAAACACACAGGGCACCTGACGCCTGAGGAAGGTAAGGGGAAGTGCCAATGCTGCCCGTTCCTGCTAGATTCTGACTTAGACACAAAAGTTCCTTCACCAGCAGCTGACAGTTTTACAGTGTTTCCACGTCGCTATTTATAAAGCCAGTCCTTGCTGGCAGGCACGTGAAACGGCACCCATTCAACGGCTGCAAGGTTTCGCTATTGCTTTGCAGCAGATAATGAACCAACAATTAAGCCAAGGGGGAAAACACCGTTAGCCAGATTCAGCGAGGGCCCACTGGAGCCTGGTTCACACCCCAGCCCTCTCTCTGTGGCAGGACCCGGGCTCCCTGCTACGCCAGGAGCACAGCACGTCTCTGTTACACACCAGGGAGGTAGATGCTGGATAATTTATTAACGTCTTGGCTCAGACTGGCAGAAGAATAACAGCTTAGGTTTAAACAAGAAGAAAGATCAACCCATTTATTTTTTATTTTTAAGGAGAATTTCTGACATTGCAGCAATATACTGAGCATTACTATGGACACCAGAGCAGAATATGGCATTTTTAACACAAAAGAAAACTTACTTAAATCACCTCTACAACACTTCCTGCAACATTTGTCTTCATTCATCTTCACAGACAGCCTAGGAAAAAAAAACCCTGCTACAGCCCTGCTATAACTTCTTTGGCCTTTCCCTAAAACTGGTCATTTCAGAGCTAATTTCCGACCCAAACTTGGCCAAGGAGTACAGCAAGTAAAGAGTGTCATACAAACGCTGCCGTAGCATCCAAGGGTCCCACCTTACAAGTGCTACTGAGCGGGTTCAGAGGTACCTATATACCTCTCGGGCACAAATTCGTGCCACCTGGACCACAGCCTGCTGCACAGCACCGAGGAGACCGGCTGGCACTACGCTGGGAAGTCAGAAGAGCCTGGCCAGAAGTCACCCTTCCAATGCACCCGCTGAAGTGAGCAATACTGACAAGAAGAGACGCAGCTCTTGTACGCGGGTGGCTAAAGCGGTACCTCCAGCACTCGCTAAAAATACAGTCCTGACCCGCAGCCCTGCGCAGAGACAGGAATTAGCAAGTATCCAGGTAAGTTAACTTGGGAGCCCTCTCTCTAAACTAACGCAGCGAGCGAAATGAACTGCCGCAGGAAGGGTTTGCACCAGGGCAGCCCTACCTATTTGCAGAAAAAAGGAATTAACTCTTTCCACCAACAACAGCTGAAAACACCAAACTTCAGCTGCAAGATGGAAAGGCTCGCGGGAGACCTTGTGCAGCAAACGTCACTGAGGTTCAAGCACCAACCTGTCTGGCAAGGAGCAGACTTTCTTCCTCTCACACTACGTTCTGCCCCGACCTGCTGTCAGCCTCCCTTCCACCTCAGCACCTGCGCCTAGCGAGGCTCAACGTAGCCCCCTGCTATCGGTAAGCACGCCTGAAGAAAGCCAGGCTGCCCTCCTCCCCAGCAGGTTACAGCTGACCCCCCTTTTGAGAAGGGACCCAACATCCAGTATGCTCTGAAGCGTTTTTAACTGGTGGTTTAGCCTAACCAAGGAATCTTAATTTCCTCGTCCCTGAGAGCGTAACAAAGCGTGGGCCTTTGCAGTTCCAAACACTCCACGTAGCAAATGCACGCGTGCGAGGTGCTCTGCGTGCCCCGACTAGCCTTACTCTAGTGGTTGAAGCCTTAATCTCAGAGATCAAATTGTATTTGATCACTTATGGCTTGCTTTTTTTTAATGTGAAATGATTTCTAAAGAAATGATAGCTCCTCGTCTGCTCAGACTGGAACAAGACCTGCCACCTCAGAGATATTTAAAGTAAGTGCTATAGCTCCTCACCATCTCAATCGCTTTGAATGCAAACTCTAAGGTGAATGCTCTCAAAGCCTATATGCATAGAGTATCGTAGAACCATAGACTCACAGAATGGTTGGGGTTGAAAGGGACCTTAAAGCCCATCCAGTTCCAACCCCCCTGCCATGGGCAGGGACACCTTCCACTAGACCAGGTTGCTCCAAGCCTCATCCAGCCTGGCCTTGAAATATTTCACACCAGGCTGACATACACACAGTGTATTGATTATTTCAAAATTAGGAAGATAGATTAAGAGGAAGACTAAAGTGCTACATGAACTTTCTTTAATGCAACTTCATGAGTTTTCCTGGGTTTGCTTTGTAACATGCTTCAAATTCCACAAACTTTTATGTTTGTTACTACAACACTTCATCAGGATCCCTATACAGCTCCAGATCTGCTCAAGAAGTCATGTGGCTAAATGACCTCAAAGTCTGTTCTCTAGCACAGGGCACAAGAGCTCATAGTCCCAGCAGCTCTCCTCAGCCACGGGTTACTCACAATACTTGAAAAGTGAAGGTGGGTTGTTTTTTTTCACTTGTTTTGGGGTTTTTTGTTTGGGTGTTTGTTTTTTGGGTTTTGGTTTTTTTTTTTATATGTAGCAGTCCAAAGCACTTCAAGAAGGAAATGGGTAGTTATAAAATTCAAAACCTGTATTGCTCACCAGCTATCCCCTTCCTTAATACTGTGAGGGTGGTGAGGCACTGGAACAGGTTGCCCAGAGAAGCTGTGGATGCCCCATCCCTGGAAGTGTCCAAGGCCAGGCTGGATGAGGCTTGGAGCAACCTGGTCTAGTGGAAGGTATCCTTGCCCACAGCAGGGTGTCAGAACTAGATGATTTTGAAGGTCCCTTCCAAGCACGTGATTCTATGAGTATCAGCTGCCATCTCTTCTTCCACCTCCCAATACACTCCACTTTCTGCAGATCCTTGAATACACTTAGTTAACTGACCCTTTACCTAAATTACAGGAGTAGCTTGACGGCAGAACGCTCAGTATGGTGATGACGAATTATCACTCGCAGTGCTCCCCATGGTTTTTATAGTAGGGAACCCATACTAAAGTACCTGAACATTCTAGTATCGCCTACTTTGCCAGACCGAGCAGCATGGTCAGTTCCTGTATCTCAGTGATCAGAGAGATGCTGGAGGACAGAAAAGGATTTCCTGTTTAATCCGTCTTAGCCACAGAGATGATGAACCACAGGTTCTGCCAGTTTCCTCCACGCAGCGCAGGGACATAGGGCACACGAGCCATCTGTAGGCAAGCCTTTCCCTTTACAGCCCTCTGACTAAAAGTGTTTCCTCACACATTGCTGATGCTTCAGCCTTGACAGCTGACCAGCCAAAGCCAAGTTCCGCAAGTTTCTGGAAGGGAATGGCTGCATGCTTCTGCACAGGTACGGGCAGCCTCCCTGGTGCAGAGCTCCTAGACCTCTGGTGCTCACCCAGCACAGCACAAGGCGGCAGGAAACTTCAAGTTTCACCACATAGTAGGAAAACACAGCAAGTTATGATGAGTTATGACAAAATATCCAAGCACATACCATGGGAGCAACTGCACAATAGAGTGTTTAGTGATCCCAAAAAGACTAGAGGTCTCCCTCAACCACAAGGACTTCAAAGACTTCCCATACCCTTTCCCTGCCACCCAATCTACCTTGAAAGGATGCAAATCACTCAGCTAAATTAACCCTGCTGCTGGTACTATAACAATGGCTGAGTAACAATTTATATTAATCTTCAAGGTCTGCTTGTGAAAGCAAATTGTGGGAGGTGTTGAGTGCTCCTTCCCGTTGAAGGACATTAGAAGCTGAAGGTCCTGTGGACCTCCTGGGAGACGATCACACTCCCGAGATGCCAGCTGTTGGAAAGGGCCCTGCTAAGCAATCGCCCCAGGAGTGCATTTAATTTAGGCAGTCTTAGAAGAAAAATCTGTTTGTATCTAGACTTAGAGATTTTGTAATAAGCATATTTCAGAAGTGAATTTCAGAAAAAAAGTAGCTCTGATGACACCATACAGAGGACTGGCAACAATCAGGGTACTTCATTTGTTTTCATTGCGTGAAAGATCAAAGCTACTGCATCTCTAAGGGATGGTTCTGACTCATAAGAAATAGCCTCTGTGTCCTTTAAATTAAGATTCAAAACCCAAACTCATCTGGCATTTTTCAGATGGGAACCTTTTTTATTAGTGTTTTGGATTTCAAACTATTTTGTTTGAAATAAAGACTGCTTGCAGTTTTTCTCCTGTGTGCTGGCTCCACTGGTACCCAGCGGGCGTTCAGGTATTGAGAGCAACACAGAAACGATGTGTGCAAGGAAGGGGTAGCAGCACTCAGGACCGAAAGAAAAAAAATCTTTATTCTCAACTTGTAACTACTTGAAGTCATAAAAACATTTATGTTACTAAACCCGTTAACTTAATCTACATTCAATACCTCACAGAAGAGAGGAGTCACTAGCTCCTCACCAACAGGGGCTGATGGAGACCACATCTCAAGCAAAAGGAGTAACAAATTTGATCTTGTTTTCATTATGAGCATTGCACTTGAACATTTTTAGTTTCAATTATAAAGCAACCCTCTCATCCAAGTCTCTTTTTTGTGCTCAAGAACTTAATTTAAAAAAAAAATCTCCTCCCTCTCTCTGCAATCTTTCCTGGAGTGAAATAATCCTTTAATCTCACATGAGCTAAATTGTCTTGGATTGGATTATTTTATGGATTTAGCAAGTCGTCTCCATTTCACTGCGTTGTTTTCTCCCAGCTTCAACGCAGGATTAGTTTGGGGAAGTACATAAAGCTGTTTCCTGTGGGTGAATTATCGCTGCTGTCTATGAATTCATACGCTAACCTGATTCTGAACTCCTTGTTTGGAGCAAACAGCTCCTTTCCCACATAAAACCAGCAGCTTTTGCCTCAGTGCCCACTGCCCACCAATGCTAGGGCTTAATGGAATGAAGGTGGCAGCTGTCTGGAGTGAGATAGGAGTATAAAAACTTTGAAGATGATCATGGCAAACGCAAGTTTTCCGCTGCAGCCAAGAGGGCTGCTCCCAGATGATCTTTTAGAGTGCAGTTCAGCTGCATGCACAAGTGCCAACGGACCAAGTGAACTCTTCGTACCTGCTCCATTTTTGTTTCAGCCAAAACACACCTTTCTGTTCCTGCAAGTTATGTGAGCGAGCATCACCTTGATTTGTAACATCCAGCCCAGTTCTTCATATAAGGACTGGGATACTGAGCTCCAGCCTTCAATTAAAAAAATAATCGATAAACATTTTGCACTTTCCTCCTTTTCACATCTCTGAAATGCCAGTAAAAAATGGGATTTTTAAACCTCGAGACATTGACAAGATACTGACACGCTGCAGGAAAGGAAGGAGCAAAGCTACTACTTATCTTCCTCATTCCTTGCCAGATTTGAAACGCCTGCTTTCCTACAAAGGGCACCAGGGTATCTTTAGCTAATCCAAGACCACGGAAAACAACTGGCTTATCTCTGGCTCTCAACTTCACTCCATCCTTCAAGGCAACAGGACTATTAAGCATGTGCTACTCTTCTGAAAAAGGCAGCCAAACATTAACCTACCTGCACGTGAAGTGGCCAAACAAAAACCACATTTGGAAAAAAAAATACGAAGACCCTGTCAGGTCACATTAGACACTTTCTCACACGTAAAACCAAAGACGTCCTGAGAGTTCTGGTGAGAGGAAGGGGGGAAGATTTCATTGAATCAAAGACCAGTTTAAAGAAAGATGCCAAAACCGTAAAGAATAAAATCACGGCACAAATTCAACATAAAGTGAAGCTTTGTAAAATCTGAGGGGTGATATGTGTTCACTAGAGCAGGTACCCCTAGGTGTGGTGTACAACAGCCACCAGTTCCTTCTAAGAAAAGGAGTAACCAAACTGACGGAGCCCATCTGCCCAGCCATATCCTGCATCACAGGCCACAGGGCTGCCACAGCCTCAGCGCTTCTGCCTGCAACTGGTGTCGGGGAGGAAGAGACCTCCTGAGGAAGTGGAGACAACCCCGCTGTCTCCAAGTACACGACGTACCACTTCACGTGGGAACCTACTGTCAGCAGAGGGAAGGTGCTGCTAACTGGCAGGCAGATGACAATGCAGCTTCGAGCGTGCGGCTCAGAACCAAGTTTCGCACTGGCAGGAGATGACAGCCTTCAGCTGATGTCTTACTATTACCTCTTTCAGCAGAAATTCAAAGTATTTCCTCTCCTTCCCACTTTTACACGATACCAAGTTTAGCATAATGAACTTTGAAATGATAGCTAAAGAAAAAATATTAGAAAAATAAATTAGTTTTATATTTGCATAACTTCCCAAAGTCGTTTATCCCAAGTTTTCCTCCAGTGGTATATTACATCATGTTGGCAGAGTGTTGGAAACTACAACCAGCACACAGAGTCCAGGAACTCAAGGTACCACATTAGAAATATACCCAGGCTCCCATGGAGGTAACAAATTATAAATGCCTAGAAAACCTGTGGCTGGCTGTGTCAATAGAGGGTTTCCGGAAATAGCACAGGGACTCTCCAGCTGTGTGACTCTGCCTATGCTGTTAGTGTTCTCCTCAAACCAGCACCGTTCAGGAATTACAGACTGATGGTTTCTAACCGAGCACCAGGAGACTCCTGGTACATCCTCAGCCCTTCTTCAAAAGGTAAAATACTGACCCCCTGCATGATTTATCTATGAAAACGTTTTGTTTTCAAAGGAGCAGTGTCAGCAAGCCCAAAGCTGCCATGTAAAACACGCAACGTTGGTTTGAGCCTGCCACGCACAGGGAGCAGCACCTAGTTGCTCTTTCCTAGCCTAGAAAAGGTTAGGAAAGAACCAGCCCAACTCCACCTGCCGCTGCTGCCATCTCGCCTGGATCTCTGCTCGCGTCAGCACGCCCTGGCTCCTCCCGGTCAGCATCTAACTGCACCAAAGAGGGTTACAGCAGCTCTACCAGAGCTGCGTCCCCTTCTGTGACACGCCAGCATCACCGGAAAAACCAAAGCGTAGCTATGCAAGAGGGTGCCCTTCGGAGTTACCTGCCGTGGCTCTGCCTTGTTACCTGCCTCCATCCCTCCTCTTTGAGGAACCTCCTTCCTTACTCTAGGAACGAGGACTTCAGGCTCATTTGCAGGAGTTTGGCTGTTTAGTGTTGGTTTGTTTCACTGCTAAATATCAGAGCCTTGGCATGAAAATGAAGAATTATGGACCTATTTCAACAGCGTGCCAGGCACGTCTATTTGTGCATGTGCATTAAAATGGTGTTCATACAAAATACAACACACAAAGGTCAGAACCAATAGGAAATAAAGTAATGTAAGGATGGCACAAAAGCTCCAGAAAAGGTAAAAGGGCACTGAATGCGGAGTTATTCAAGGCAGCTTTTGGGGGTTTTACTACAATTTCAAGATCATTTCCAATTTTATCTCATAACCTACTAATTTATTCCTCCCCCACTGATCTCAATTTCTCTTTCTGCTAGGTTTAAGAAAAACCACATTTGGAATTTTCTACAGTTACACAATATCTTCGAGAGAGATGTTTGCATTGCTCATATCTAGTTTAAATCCCACATACACTGTTTACTGCAATATTTGCCTCCTCTAAACACCTATGAAGTTGAAAAGGAGCCACTACACATCCATCATCAGAAGCGTGGCTCTCATAATGAAAGATAAAGATCACATTCCAAACTTACTAAGGAGACATAAAAACTGTAATAAAATATTTTGGATATACACTGGGCCACATTTTACCCACAAGCACGAAGGCACTGTGTCACACAAGAACCCTTTGCATACCCCACACACCCCCCCGCCAGCATTCAGCATTTTGGAGATCACCAGAAAACTTTCTTGCATCCCTGCCAAACTTAAATACCTTTTGGTTTCCACCCTACACTATTATAGACTGTCTGTAGTCCTGGAATGCTTTTTATCCCTAAATCAGCTCTACTTCAATCCTCTGACAGGCCCTCCAGCCCATCATCTTACCCTTTGACAAGTACTTCTTCTCAAGAGCAGAGTGCTAACTCGGTATTGAACATACTATTACTAGTCCGTGTGCTCAAGACCTGCTTGTTCTTTCCCCAAAACAACAAACTCACCAAAAAACCCTCCCACACAGTTAGGTTTGGTTTTTTTTTTCCCCCCTCAATTCCACAACTACAGTCGTATCTACAGGAGATCACCAATGTTTACTATCCCATGCTTTCCCCACGCTTCTCACACACCTCAAAAAAACCCAATGAAATTCAGCCCCAGGCAATGATCAGAAATACTATCCCTTAACAGGAGCAATGAGCAGCTGTTTAACCAAAACACCAGCTCTATCCCCAGGTTCTTCAGTAAACACACAGTGATGGACCAGCACCATGGGTTGGTGCTGTTGTAGCGCTGCTTGGTGACTCTGTGGAAGAGCTGTACGTTAATGCTACAGCGACGGATTAGTTGTTTGCTGGCTGTGGGTGAGAAGCGTGTTTCAGAGATGAGGCACAGAAGGGCCCAGGCTTGTTGACGGGAGGAGAATACTGCAGCGATTGGGCTGTGTAGGCGAGTGTTGGGTGGCAGAAAGGAGCGGGATCGGAACAGAGTTTACCTATAGACTGCAATACAATGGCAGAGGGAAGAGACAGACTATTCACCAAAACAGAGTCCTACTGCAACCGCTCCTTCAGGCATCACCTCAGTTAAACCCCAGCTAAAGGCACAGGGTGCCAGAGCTAGCTCAAGTCACATTCTGCTACGCTGCAGCATAAAGGAATTGGGGAAGAGCAGGGCCTAAGCTGGAAGTCGATGTGAGGGAACTGATAGAGATAAATCAGTCTTCACCTGCTCGTCAGTTTATCAAAAACCTACTAAGAAGCAGATGTTTTGAACTAGCCATGCTTTTATTCTATGAAACTATTGCAAAATAAACCCAATTCTTCCAGTCAGTGGCACCTTTTTCATTACAAAATTAAAGAGCAAACCATACCTGAGTCAGAACATCCAGCTGTCCCATAATATGTTCCAAGGTATTTGCAAGACTGATCTCCTCCTCTTGCTGCCCGTGGTTCCCACCAGAATCCTGAGGTTTTGTTTTCTTAAGATGAGCACCACAATTCATTTCTGACTGCTAGAAAAATAAACAGACATAATCTGCTATTGCCATGCAAACAAGTGGAGAAGGGGTTCTGTTTCACAGAGGGTAAGCCGTGAAGAACGGCTTACGTCGGGGCATTCTGTGCTATTCAAAACAGGCAAGGGAGAAAAGGAATCGCTTGTTCTTGCCACAGCTGGAAAAGGAAAAGCTGCTGCAGACATGTCCGCCTTCCCCAGGTGAAAGGGTTTTTTGTTGTCTTCTGGGGGTTTTTGCATGCTTTTGGTTTTAAACCTTCATCAGAAAAGGCAAACCTTAGATAGCAATCTCGAGGCAATGCTGCGAGGTTCAAGTTTTATCTGTGCCAAGAGCTTTGGCAGGCTCATGCGGTGCACGGGCCTAGGCTATACAGGTAAACGAAGACTTAGGGGAGCCACATGGAAGCACTACATCCAAATTCCAAGAATTAAGTAAGCTACTCTGAAAGGAGTCCAATTCCTTCACCCCAAGAGTAAGAGCCTCTCTGTGTTCGGCAGTGGTAAGAAGGCAAGGATGCTGCCCCACAGTTAAGTTTGGCGGAAGCACGACGTTCCAACATGCATTCAAGCAGGCAGTTCTGATTTAGTAATTTTCATTTTGTTTACATCTTGAACTGGTTTTCCCTCCTCAATGAGGTTAAGAACAAGTTTACTTTGAAGTTTCAATTTCAACTATTTTGGTTATGCAAGCTTGAATATTTCATTCAGAATAAATTAAGTTTTCAAAGCACAAATAGAACCCTACTAGAGAACTCATTCTCCTTTCCTGTTCTTTCAAAATGGTATCTTTCTTCTACAACAAACACTATTTACATGATTCACCCGCGTTACCACCAGCAGAAGCAGCTCAGAGAAGTTTATCTAACTAAACAAGGTAGCTAACCGATGAAACAATTGCAGGACTTAAGTTTCTCAATTTGCACTTACAGGCAAGATTTGAATGCAAAGCCAAGATCACAGCACTCAAAAACGTAGTGCTCCATGGCCCGACGCCTGGTGCAGCTCCATCCCGTGTACTTATTACTCACATATACGACTGAAACTTGTAAATGAACAGATCAGCAAGGAACTCTGAAAGTGGTCTCTAAAAGTTCTCCCATGTGTACTTTTTCTAGGGAAGAACCGAAGAGCTGCTTCCATCTCTTCTCTCGCATACACTACTACGAACGCGTTGCTCATCAGCGCCGTCTTGACGTACCTGCGCATCTCTGCCTTTGACACCAGGAGCGTGCAGATGTGCAACTACACTGCAACAAGACTTCAGACCAGCTCACAACTTTACACCCAGCTGCTCAGGGCATTATGTAGATGTACATACAGGTATGTGCATACACACAGAGAAACTATACGTATTTAAAAATAAATTTGTATGAAGGCTTGTGCTGCTGGGAGTCACGGAATTAGGCTGTGGAAAGGTTCCCAAGGCTGAGATCCAGCCCAACAGTTACGCAGAATAAGCAATCAGCAGTGCAAAGAACAGAAACTCAACCACATAGGGACCTAGAGATTGGGGGGAAAGAAAAAAAAGAGAGGCCAGAGCAATAGTAAGCTTGGACAAGAGAACGCTTGCTACTGTCTGCTACCTGCTAGTAAGGGCGAACGCAGCTATCCTCATATAGCCAAGTGCACAAGACCAGCTTTGCATAAGGAGCAGGAAAGGTTTAAAGGATACATTTAACAACTGCTTCCCAGGGTTCACTGTGCTACACCTCAGGCTTGGGATGCAGCTGGGTATCAGGTGGTACCAGCCACACCAGCCTCCACTAATTGGCTTCCTCCCACTTGCTTGGATAATTTGGATAACCTACAGGCCCTAGGCCAACACAGCCCGTGCTCCGGGTCACACTGCACAGCCCCAGCATGGGAGCCACACTCCAGCTACCCACTGTGCTCTGGTAGCCCGAGAGCCACGTGTTGCTCACCGATGCATTGATTTAATCAACCCGAATATGCTCTTGCAGAAATGAGATGAAGCCAGCCTTACAAAGCTGCTATTTGCTGTTTAAATGTAAAAGAAACAACCAACCCCAAAACATTGCTTTTCAATGGCAAACTAGCATTAAAAAGCATGTTTTCTTGTTGTTTTAGACTATCATGTTTTGATGATGTAACTTGAGGCCAGTCAACCACGGCACAGCAGAAATGTGAGTAAGCTAACACTGCATACAACCTGCACTTAAAAACCCCAAATGATGATGAACTATCCACTTCAAAACGCATTAGAACAAGCTGACTCACAGAAGCAGAAAAATGACTGTACAAACATATTTTCTCTCTCTACAGCATATGTCAGACAGCTTTTCATAAAAGGCTGCTGGGTTGAGCTCAGAGTTGATATTCTCTTTGCTACAGTCCACAAGGTTTAAGAGTGTGGAATATTTGCAAGGACAATATTGCACAGATGTTCCTACACCTGATGCTTCAGGGGTCAGGTGGCCCCTCATCATGTCAAGTTGAAGCCAGAGGCAGCAGCAGCCGTTTGTCACTGATGCTATGTGCTGTTCATCAGCTCACAGGGTACGTGCCACCCCTGTGAAAAGCCAAGGAAACCACTTCCACAAAACCCGTTTGGGCTCCTGAGGGCACTCGGAGTGGTGGCAATACCCCCAGGAGGAGAGGTGTATCTATGTTTGAAAAGGGAAGCACAACAGTACGGCATACTGCCCCTTTCCAACCAGAGCTCCTTGAAAGGCTGCTTACAGCCCATCAACACCACGACAACCTGTAGCTCACGCCCTCAGCAATGAGATTCTGAGCTAATGCATCTAGTTAAACGAGGGACACATTCAGCCAGCAAACAGAGCGTGATGTCCGTGTGCTATGGAGAGTGACTTCTGAAAGGGAGGCTCACGCTGACCACAGTCTTGGAATCTTCAGTTCTAGGAACAAGCCCACCCCAACCAGCCTACCCTGCCACGGCAGGTAGGAACAACAAGCACCCAACGGACACACAAAGCTTGGTTTGACATTAATTTTAAAGAGCTGCCAAACATTTTGATGGGGTCAAAGACACTGGAAAGAGACTACAATGCTCAGAGGGACAGGTTTTCTGCCACAAGCACCCACCTGGACTCCGGTCACGGTTCAAACACAGCGACACCGGTTGAAGCGATGTTACAAAGGCAACAAGGCCATCTCCACTGAAGCGTTAGCACAGCTTCCATACTCGGCACTGGGAAGCATCGTGGGGTCCTTCAGGGGAAGCCTTGCCCTTCACGTTTTAACACGAGAGGGAAGTGCTTGGAAACCTTCCCTTAAGAGCCAGACTACAGCTTGTACTTACCCCTGCCTTAATGGCCGGTACACTGGAAGCGCACCCATGTGAGGGCAAACGGAGCTGCCCCCAGACTGAGATTTTATAACATTTTGTAAAAGGGGGTTAAGTCATCCCTGTTTTGGTCCCTAAGAATGAATGAGCCAAACTACAGCCACCCTTCTAATAGCAGTCTGTATCACATGGTGAGCCAGCCACTGGTAATGTAAATTGTAACAGATTGTAAAAAACACTGTAAAAATGTAGAAAGAGCCCCGAAACGTGCATTGGCTCGGTGACAGTCTAAGTACTGATGAGCATCACTACTACCGAGACACCTGCGCTCCCACCCGTCTTCCCTGCACAGCGAAGTGCCAGCTGAACCCTGGGGCCAGGCAGCAGGAACAGCAACAGTGGCAGAAGTTTCATCTCTTTTAGTCAGAGTTCAAGTGTGCCATTTATTCGGCACAACCCAACAATGTATCGCCATTAAATATCTTGTTACAACATCTGCTTATTAAGCACCGGGAGTATAGCGAGGAGCAGCTGAACATTAAAGGAAGAATAGCAGAGCAGTTTCAGAACACAATACAGCTCTCAGTGACAAAGGGAAAACAGAAGTGATTTATTTATAGCAACCACTTAAAGACAGCACAGCACAACTACTTGGGGGAAGGGGAAAATTAATCAGCCTCATTCCAGAGGTCTCTTACTGAGCCTCTTACGAAAATTCTTCTGGCTAAACAGCATTCTGGCCAGCCATTACAGTGCTGATCAGGGGGTGGGGAGCAAGTAATAACTACAACACATGCACATCCATAGTAGAACTGCAAGGGACAACAAAAAATGCCATTTTGTTTTCTAAATTGGAAGATAGAGACAGGATAACTACCTACCTGATTTTTACACCTACTAATAAAAAGTAGGAGTCTCATAATTCAGTGCAGAGAAAATAGTTATTTTCTCTTCAGCCCTCTCTGCTGGAGGGGAGGGATTGAGTGGTGTGAGGAGGGTATGTTCAGCTCTACCTTTAAGTCCCTTTAAACCCATTTCCACAGTGCATTACTGGTTTGGGGGGGGTGGTGGTGAAGGGTGAGAGGGGTGGTGTGTTTGTTTTTTAAAGAAAATAAGATATTATCAAGCATTAATTTTCAAGTATCTGGAAAAATGGCATTCCCTTTCAGTAACACATCAATCCAATGTATTCAATTCAGTACAATGTATTGCAATTCACTAAGTGCAATTAAGTTCACTACCTTAGCTGAACAAATCGCCCTAGAAACAAGAGAGGAGCAGAAGACTCCCAAAGGTGGTGTACGCTGTTTATTCGGAGCCCAATCCTACTAATCCAGATGAGAAATACCATTAAGTGTCTTCTATTTTGAGAAGTCATTTTCACCACAGGTAAAAGGATATTTTCAATGTGTTCCCAGAGCAACAGTGACATCCAGTGGAAGCATATCCAAGGTAAGCTCCCCGGGAAGGTTGGGTAGAGTACACCATGCCAGGTTGGAGGACTCATTAAAAACCAAGAGCTAACCTCATTTCTCCCTGTGATGTACAAAATAGCATTGACAGAGCACAGCTCTCCAAGCACACACACATTTCTCTGGACTGGAAAAGCATCCCCTCTTCAAGGCAACACTGGAATTTCTGGAGCAATCACATTCTTCCAGACTCACTCCACATCTACTGTCCAGACCAGCAAAGGGTAACAACTAGACATACACTACAAGTTTAATTAGTTTTGTGAAACAACTTGCAGGACCATTCCCCCCTGCTCACCTTTTATTTCAGGATTCAAGTTGTGATAATAGACAGGGATCTGGGAGAGACAGAGGAAGGGGGGGAAAAAAAAAAAAATTAAAAAAAAAATGGAGGTGGAAAGAATGTTACTTCCCTTTCATTTTTGCTTCACACCAGAAGGTAACTTGGGTTAGATAAGCAAGAAACCAGAAATTACTTAGACAGAAGCCTTCTCCCTATTGGTGCTACTAAAAATACCAAGTTAAAACATTAAAACTTGGCAACTCTACAGTATTGGCCATGTTTTGCCATAGACCAATAAATACTAAGTTTGTGATAATTCCAAGAAAAAAAAAAATAGAGTTAATAGGTACATCTCAAGCCCCTTAAAATCCTAAAGCTCTCTTGTGCCAAAGCCTAAGTGAAGCACTGGCAGAGGACGGAGGATGGAGTAAGGTTCATGTAATTTAGGTGAAGCAGCATTATACCATCCAGCTCTGCTGACCAAGCTGCCAGGAAGGAAAGGAATGGGGGTAACAACTAACGGCCAGCTACAGCACTCAAACATGCACAAAACCAGCCTGTCCATATGTTGAAGGCTGCAGTTGGACTGAAATTGGCATTGGCTTACAGAAATACCAGGATCCTATCTCTGGAAGTGATGCTGTTTGGCAATCTCTGGCCAAGAGCAGGTCATCACCCTGCTCCTGTCTGCCAGAAGAAAAAGGCTGTTTCCCTCCTGTGCTTCTGTGACCTTGCTATTCTGGTTCACTACCTGTTGGTCTGCTCAACTTACCTCTAAGTGTCCCTTTTAAAGCAAGGCGGACATTCCTATTATGGTTTGAGGTAACTTCAGGTAACAAGCATCTTTGCAGACTGCTAAAAGCACCTGAGCCACATGCTGTCCATGCTTTTCAGTTGGGTTACACTGAGCACCACTACACACCACAGCATCAACTGCCTACGTGCCAGCTGAGATTGGGCTCACAGGGTTTTGTGCTATGTGATCTTTTTTTTGTACACAAAGTTGAAAGTAAGTAGATCCCTGCGCTGATTTCCAAGGAGGAATGTATCTGGCACTGGAAGGAATAGAAATCAGAGTTCCCGGTAAGCTCTGGCAAAGGAGATCGCCACAACTCAAAACTGGTAAGGAATACACCTCTAATAAAGCTAGGGTATCCAAATTGCTAGTAATAAACACAACACTACATTAATCCACAGTCTTGCTAAGGAAAAATGCTAAAATAATAGAAACTAATTTTGAATAGTTTCCAATTTAAAGTAACCAAGAAGCCCTCTATAAACATCAAAGAAGAATGGGAAAGTTTTGCACATATTACACTTCAAAAAGCACAAATGGCCTTTCTGTGATGAGTGTAAATGGGAAACAGTGATGCCAGACACTGAAAGCCTGGTGACAGAGTGCATGGGCAGGTGAATAGGAGTACCAGCTGTTTAAAAACAACACAGCAGGTCTGCATTTACTGAGAAGGAAAAGCGAAGGGTAGCCTTCAACATGTTAGATTTGTCTTTTCCTACTTTGCATAGGCAGTTTACCTCCCTTAACCAATATCCCCCCTCCCATCAGCCCTAGAGTTTTCTTAGGATATATGAAGTTTCCTTCCAGAACTGAGGATGGAATAATTAAGCTTTGTTGCACAGGTGATGCTCAGCTGGCTATCCTAACACTGCTCCTGGAGAATAACAGCACCAAAAATCAAAAAGGAACAGTTTTGTGGGAAACAAGCCACTACAGGAACTAAAAGATAAATATGAGAAACCATTAGTAAGAATTTCACCAAAAACTGAACTACTGTTCCCTGGTCCCATTTAAGGTTGCTCTTGGGAAAAGCACCCATGAAAAAGCAGCCAAAGACTGAAACAAAAAGTGTTTCTCCTCATCCTTGGGTTACCCAGCTACAGGTTCTAAAAGCAGCAGTCTCCAAGGCAAGAAGCAAAATGCAGTGGTCTCCTGAAGTGTGACCAACAGTTTCCAGCTCATTTTCTTCAGCATCATTTTCCTTTTTCTAGTGAAATAGGTATATGCAAGGCACGTGCATTATCTGCATGTTACATATACATAACATGCATTGTTTCTACATACACGCACGTAAAAACACAGACATACATGTGGTAACATGCCCATTTGTTACTACTCTTGCTTGAAGATGGGATTTTAGCAGAAAAGTCTTGAGATCTTAGAACCTTTTAAAGCTTGAGACACCTTCATCCATCTCAAAGCTGACACACAATAGCAGCTTGGAAGAAATATAAATCTTGCCTCTGTCTCCTTCTCTTTGAATTATGACTCAAGCATTAAAACAAGACACATACAGCAGCAACCTAAGTGGGTGAATTTACATTAATTAGCCTGAGATGCTGAACTTAAAAGGCAATTTTTATTCTGACCAATAATGACTTGTCAGGACTTGCCTTATTGTTCCAGAGCCTTAAAGAACAAATCTATTTGCTGTAAGATGACAAATTAGAAGCTGATCCTCTTATTTCTGAAAATAAAAAAAAACCCTTGTCAAACCAGCACACAAGGGAAAAGAGCGGTAGCAGCACGGCTGCTCCCATCCACCAGCGGGCAAAGCTCCTGCAGGTTGCTGCAGTCCGAGCCCCTTGGAAAGCCAAGCTGAGGGTGCCTAACCCTGCCTATTCCTTTCTCTCAAATCCCTCATCAACGCAAGATACAAGAACTCTGATAAAACAGCCTGTAACAATGTGGAAAACACCATAACACACAAAATGAGGCAAGACAGAAGCTTTCATTGTTGTTTGTCATGCACACCCTTCTCTCCTTACATTGACCAGATCAAAAGAAAAGCAAACCCCAGAGTTTCAGGGGCAAGAACATCCCATTAGGCAAAACCCATTAGTTTGTGAAAAACTCTGTTTCACACCACAATGACAACAGAAGCTGAAATAGAGTATTACAGGAGTAGCCATTAAAGGAGATTTTCTGGAAGGCATTCCAGAAAGAAGCTCTGCTGTTAGCTGTTTGTGAGGTAGACCCTCATTTAGTTGGGTGTGAGAAAACCATTTATTTTGCCCTGATGCAGCCTCACAGTCAGATTAAGATGCAGAAAGTCAGTGAGGCCTGCAGTGAGGCTCCACAGAGTGCAGGCAACTGATATCCAGATGCGCTATCCAGTTGTGCTCGGATACACTCGGGCTCCCTGATACAAAGAAACCTGGTATGTTGTCAGACTATTCACCAATGAACTACAGCTGGACTCGACAGCTCAGCTGGATCCCGCCTTTTCAACGATGAAACCAAGGAGTTACTCCCTCAGGGGCTACCCACAAAACATGATGCAACACCGATGCCTTCCTGCCTGATGTCCTGGGCTGGAACCAGGCTATCCGTACCAGGATGAAGGAGTTCGGATAGGTCTGTAAACACACAACGTAAGACCATGTTTCTATCCCTTGTAAGCAAGACGGACAGGGTGCTCTTTCTGGACCAAGTTAGCCACAGTTCCTACCAACCATACTACTGCAGTGGGAAGAACTGTATTTTTCCCCAACAGTCTGCGGATGCTGAACCAGGCAGGAAGAGATCAAGCAGATGTTCTCAACCAGCCAGGTGTGCTCACCATGACAGCTCCCTCAGTCAACTATGTGTCTGGTACTTCTTGGGGGTTAGAGTTCCTCCTGCTCCAAGTCTCTGGTTTCCAACAGGATGAGTGGAAGGCACCACAGGAGCACGCTTCTTGCGCAGAAAGAACTAAAAGGAGGAAGCGAGTGATGAAGGAAAGTCACATCCTTCTGGCTCTCACCAGGTCTACAAGCACAGGCCAAGGTAGAGACCATCCGTGGCTGCATTGCTTGCAAAGAGCTCCCAGGCATCCTGTGACCAGTCGTAGTAAGCCTCGTGTTCACCCCTATGAAGCTGCTGCTCGGGCAGCCCAGCAGGGCAGAGACAGAGCAAACAACTTGAGCACTCCATCACAGTGTTGTTCTTCCAAGTTAATAAACTACCCACCTAGTCCAAGAGGAAGAGACTCATGTACCAGTCTAAAGCTTCCTGGAGTGGCAATGTATCCTCAGAAAAACAAGGTGACAAGTAGACCAGGAAAAATAATCATTTTGCAGATCACCTTTATCCTGAAGGCAAAGGCTGGATCCCCTGCTGCTGAATACAGGATTCCTCCCTTACAGCTCTTAAAAATAAATAAAGAGAAGGGGGCAGAAGAGGTGCAAACAGCAACACACATTCACAGCCAATTGCCAAGAGCTGCAGCTCTGTGCAATGAAATTGCTTCCCAGGAGGGGATCTCACAGCAGGAGAAAGTGTACAAAACTGTTCATAAGTATTAACGGATGCCAAAATTAGAGATAGTTACCAATTTAGAAGCCGAAAGGTCAAAAAAGAAAAGGCACATCTGGCCTATGAGTAACTCCAGAGGAATTTATTTACACAAGGGACGAGCTGACAGAACGAACTGCTGCAGTCAGCACGCAGACCACGGGCTGAGCGCAGGAGGCACCCGAGGTCACCTAACACAAAGCAGAACCAGCAACGGAGAGAGGTGGAGTCAGCTCTGGACCTGCAGTTATGGGCCTCAGACCACTTCACGATCAGATCACGTTTTGGGAATCAAGTCTCCAACACTACGCACCAGAACAGAAAGATGACCATTGAAGATAAGTGCAGCCCAACGCCTGTGGAAAACCTTAAACCCAGCAGCGTAGGAAGAGGCCTAAGTGCCTGTCATAACCAAAAGATGCAGCTTTTAAAAGTCCTTTCTGCTGAAGTGCTGCTGTTCCCAAGCTTCACTCTGAAGTCTGCTATGCCATTAGCTTTCAAATTTGGTAGCTCCACACCACTTAACTTCAAAGGAGCTAAAGATTTTTAAAAGCTTTGCACTCTTGAATTTCAAAAGAGCAGAAAGACTTGTTGGCAAGAGACACAGAGGATAACTCTGCACGTCTACCCACGTCTCCCAAATTGCCCTGCCAGGGGACTACCTGCTTTTGAGTCTGTCTGCACATCCACCCACATGAGGGTTGAGTGTTCATGGGTAAGAATCATGGGGAAGGACATCAAGGCAGATGATATGGTGGGAGTCTGTTGTAGGCCACCCATCCAGGATGAAGAGGCAGACAATGTATTCCATAAGGAGCTGGGAGAAGTATCACAGTCGCTAGCCCTTGTTCTCACAGGGACTTGAACCTACCAGATATCTGCTGGAAATACAATACAGCAGAGAGAAAACCATCTCAGAGGTTCCTGGAGTGTGTGGAGGAGAACTTCCTGACACAGCTGGTGAGGGAGGCAAGTAGGGAAGGTGCTCACTGGACCAGCTGTTTGTGAACAGATAAGGACTTGCGGGTGATGTAAGAGTTGGAAACCATTAGTTTGAGACACTGACTACACACGACCCTTGCAGACTGTGCGTTTCACTGCTTTTTTGGACATCTGAAACTCCCACTCCCCCTGTTTGAGAGCTTGGCCTCTGAGGTACTGCAACACAAACACATTTTAAAGTATCCTTCTTTAGAAAGCTGTATGTAGACGTTTAGACTAAAGCTTCCTCACCAGTCTCCTCCTTCAAAGTGGTATTTTGCAGTGACATGCCTAAAGAAGGTCTGTTTAAACTTGAGTAAAGAATCTCTATCAGTGAGTATTTCCTATTTTCCATAATATTGCATGAAGAACTGTTTACCAGCTTAGCTTATACTACAATGTTTTTATTCATAATTTTCAGTGTATGAGATTAGATAAACACCCAAGCATTTACTAACTGTCCATGTGACATCAACTGTTCAGCATTTGCTCCTAAACACTTGACCATACATAGTCTTCTTGGAATTAGTCAACAATAGGAGCAAATCTGTCACATAGTGAAACAAGTGTTCTCGTATACTCACGTCAGCTGTAACCGCATGTACGAAGCTTGCCTTCTCTTTGGAAAGAAACCACCACCGAACGCCCAAAATAAAACATTATCTGCTCTCTCTGGAAAGAACCAATTGTATGATGAATATTTTCACAACGTGTCAGATGAACATGTCCTTTGATCCTATCCTAAACAAATCTTCACAGACAGACCCTTAGGCTTACAGTGACTGACCCCAGGACAAGCCCGAGTCCGTATTTATGAAGTCACATGCAAAATCCATACCTCTTACTCTGACTTTCTTTTAGGTGCTCACCACTCAATACTGCAGCATAAAGACTGAATTTGCTCTTACCCCTTAGATTCTAGATCAAAGCAAACAAATTCTTATATGATCAAGACACAGGACTGTAAGATTATTTCTTCCCATCAGCTTCATACAGCACACATCACAAGTGCTTGCCCTTCACTCCAGTTTTCAAGGCAATTATGCAACAATAGCAACAATTGTTAGCGTGTGTTTTAAGAGTAAGCATTGATTTCAGAGCTACTGTAATTCTGATCTAACGTTTAGATTCGCGTCTACCCTAACAGATATTTATAATTCACTTCCAACAGCTGTAGTGCTTTCTTTATCACGGTTTTGTGGCTGTGATTTTACACCAGTCAGGACTGCAAGTCCTGCTCATTGTGAGCTTCTCCTTCATTTGCATCAGTGCCTGCACAAAGCAGGTTTACTTTCAAAGCAAGCGGCATCTCCCAGGCCTCACCTATTTACAGAAAACACAGGCAGGTGGGCAGAGCGGCTTTGAAGTTCATGCTGTTTGCAAGCAAGGCCAATACCCCGATTCATAATGAACTTTAACCAATGGCATGAGAAACCAACTTCTTCCAAAGGCTCCAGTCTCCCTCTGCCTACGGAAGTGAAAATTGATTTAGAGCAAAGTTTGTTTTCAAGCTTACCAACCTTGACAATGTTTCATGTCATTCTCATCCCCCAGGTTATTTAGCTCTTTTTTTCTTCCTATTCATCTTGATGACAAACTAGTTTTGATGTCTGTGTTCAGTTACTCTTTTTTAGCATTTGCATGTTAGTCTGACTTTCCTCATTAGACACCAGATACTCAACAGTGGTTTTTACACACCCACTGACTTGATGAGTGCTTGTGCTTTTACAACACAAACTTATACAGCTACACATCAGGGCACAAGCTCTCCTTAGAAAAATATTCCCTTAAGTAAAGGGTGGAAACAGATTCAAGGGGTGTCAAAGAATAGCATTCACATGTTTTAGGGGTACCAAAACTAAACAAGAATCTATATGCTTGTTTTAAATGTAGCTATATCCACAAATGTCTGCAAAGTCTCCGTATTATTCAAGCAGCACAGTCCTGGCACAGTAACACAGCAGCAGAGGAAGATGGAGCAGCTCCATTTCTCACGGAAGGTAAAGGTGACCTCAGCATGAAATCAAGAGCCACAGAGGTGGCGGCTTCAAGTCTGATTTTGATGGGAAAAATAAGTCATCAGCTACACAAAATGCACCAAAGTAAGTGCTTCATTATTAAAAATCAAACATTTGCTCAAAACAGGAAGGGACTGAATATATAGTGAAATTTAAGTCTTGCAGTAAGTCATAGCAGTAACAGTATTCTTTAAGAGCCCAGCATAATGCATTTCTAAAAGAGGAAGGTCATGAAATTCCCTTGAAAGAAAAGGGTAGACTGCCAGGAATAAACAAGCCAAGGTTTCCATGCTCAGGTTATACTTATTTTTTAAAATACCAGGCTCTCAGACTACATTGTTTATTCTTCCCCTTCGAACTTTAACAACTGTAACTGTCTTAACATTAAAGCATTGCATTCCTAATAACCTAATACACCAGGTACTGATGGAGACCAGGCACAGGCGCTACCACGCTATATGACTGTTCTTCTAACAGGCAGCCACAATACAGCTGAAACCATCCAAAAAACCCGTAGACTATATTGGTTTTGGCAGCACCAATCACTGTGTGACAAGAGACAAAAATTAAAACTCCACTCCTTTATAGTGGGACAAAGCTGCATCACACTTTCAAGGCAAAACAGCGATATTAACTGCGTAAGAGAACACACAACTTCCCCAACAGACTCAGTAGTGCCCGCTACCACCCAAGCTCCCCATTGCAACCCCCTTCCCACCTGCTTTTTAACCAGGGATAGTTTTACTGCTGGAGGCATTCAAAGGTTTAATTTACAAGTCTCACAGCTAATCTGGCAGTTCTAGTGGAAGCACCACTTGGGCGACTCAGACCAAAAGATAACACCACATTTGCCGAAGGAATAGACAGGAAGGAAGGATCCTAATAATTATCACTCAATTTGATCTTCCCTAAGTTACACAAAACACGGTAACCTTCCAACACTTCACATCCTGGTAGCACTGCTGGGATCAGTGGCTCCCACGCTGCACGCCCAAGCCAAAGGCTGCATTCGGGTGGCAGTTCAAAACACTCGCTCCTCTAAAGTGGCTCAGGTCCCCAAACCAAAGTATGCTGTCACATGAGACAGCATGGATTCACTTTGCCTTCGATAAAGACAACACCCAGTGCAAACCAGTGTATTACACCTCAAATAATTTGCGGTGCCCCGTTTGCCACAGGCTCATGGCATGAGCCAACCAACCCCACACGACACGGATTTGCCTGTCAGCAGTACATAAACAGTTGGTCCCAGCAGCATCTATTAGTGGTTTTTTTGGCAGGTAACCCCTCTTCCAGAGGGGAACAGTGTTGGAGGGACAGATGTTCAGGGTGGTTAGTCACTGTTCAAGGGTTTTGTTCAGCAGCAACCGTTAATGAACATCTTAAGAGGTTCTGTAATGAAGAACTTTGTTTTAGAAGAGCTCAGGCATTTCCTTTGTTTCCTTAAATTGCTAGTGGATAACGTGCTCTGGTAATAACAGCACTACAGCTAGGGTAAACTTACCATAATCTCCCATTAGCAAACACCTTGTCTACACTATTTAAGCCATTCCTTGGAATGTTACAAAATGAAAACTGTATTTCTTCTCATAAGGTTTTGTCTCTGCTGTATTTTGGCCCAGAATTACACTACACAATGTTTTAAATTAAAGCAGATAGAGTTCAAAGTTAGTCCAGAAAAAAAAGGTCAATGGACTGGGAGTTTCATAGCCTGCATAACTTCAGAGTTAGCACACAAGAGAGGAGGAAAAGAAAAAATTCTACTTTAGCCCAAACCAGAGGAGGATCAATAAACACTTTCACGTCCTCCTTCCTTCTGTGATGGCTTCCTACCATCCCCTCCCACTCCCCTATCACTAACATCCTCTGGTTGTTTGCCCTCTTCACAGAGCACTCCACATAGTAAAGCGTCAGGTCAGAGCTGCAGCAAGTTAGACTCTCATCTTGCCCATCACAAAGTACGACGGCTATTCCAGCACCTCCAGCAATGGACTGAAGTCATATTAAATAAACACACTACTATGCTTAAGAGAACAGAAGCTTAGGAGCCCAGAAAAGAAGATCTAAATTGACAAGATTAAAGACATTGCCACAGAGGAACAGATGTTGGCTAGGAGCTTACCTTTCAACTGAGGCAATGCCACATACACATAAACCCCCCGGCTCAAACCTTTTAGCTTACAGCTCATGTTGAACAAGATGTGCCAAAACCAGCCATGGTAACAACATTTCAAAAATCCTGTAGGTATATGCAAATATATCAAAAATATCCAAGGACTGACAAGACAAAATATAGAATTTTACGTGAAACATCACCATGTGCAAAATGTGTAACCCATATGGGTAGTAACTTAAGGGTTATTCTCATAATAGCCACGACATCTAACATCAGCACTATGCTTGGATTAGTGCTTTGAAATCACTACTCAGCTGGTGTATTTATCCACTAGATACTGTCAGAACCCTGATGTCTCTTAACACATGGTTCAGGCAACAGATACAAACTTTCATGTCCAGGTATTTAGGAAGAAGCTCCAGTGTAACACATCACCTATTTCTCACATGTGAAGTTTATGCACAGAGATTTCTTTTGTCTTTGCTGACTGTGACAGATATCTATTTTCAGGACTGACACCAGTCTAAAGAGTTCATATCAGCTAGCAAGACTGGCTTCAGCTGTTACTCACATCTGTTCTTTTTTGTGGATTATCATCCAAGCTTATCACACATTCTTACACACAGGCTGTTAATAGAAAACATACATGCACTAAATTTATTTCCCTTTTAAAAAGCATTATATGATTTTCCTATGAAGTACACTTAAACAAAACAAACAACACAAGATTGGTTAAATACAGACACCCTGCAGCTCAAATAAATACTAAGAAAAGATGGCTCTACAGTTCAACTGCCTGAAAGGGCAACATGCTTTCAGGTTGCAGAAAGCGTACTGAGAAGGAACTCTATGTGATTTCAGTATGCTGACCTACCAGGCTGCGATGGGTCCCATCCACACTAGTGCCAGACTTCTGTGTTTTCAGTACATCACCATAATCTGCTGCATCAAAGTTCGTCTTCCACACCATCACCTGCAAGAGAAAGTTCGCCATTAAAAGTTTCCATCTACGTTTGCTTAAAAGGTCAACTTTGTCAACACATCAGAGTCAGCACATACACGCCAAAGCTGACCTAAGAAAGTTTTGCCACTGATTAAATTAAGGATGTTATCTGTAAATACGCTATTGAATACAGACATAGCATGGCTGTGTTCTCAGTGGGTAAGTGACCTCTTCCAACATTTCTGGTGTCAGGAACATCATGACACTAGAGTTACCTAGAGAACTTCAAAGCAACATGTAGAACACACCATTAAAACCACAAATATATTCAAATGCCATGGTTGGTATTATAGCACTTATTAGCCACACCCCAAACAACTGGTCACTGGTTTATCAGATTTGTTCACAGGAAAAGGAGAGTTAGTACTTTGAGACTAGCATTACAGATCTTTAGCTACTTTGTCACTTAAACACTATAATTAAGCCCTACCTATAGGCATCTTCTGCCCACAATGCAGCATTTATTTCCAAAAAGAGAGGCCTCTAACACATAAACCACTTCAACTCAGAACTAGCCAGGGGCAGAGATGATCGGCCCATCAGCACAGCCCACGATATTCGAAGGTGTACAAACAGCTGTGTTGAGATACCACCTAATTTATACCCCAGCAGCAGATGCCCCAAAGGCATTAACAGGGGCTGTATATAGAATAGTATTTCCCCTATTGTACATACCCGTTCCCAGATAATCCAGCTGAAGTGCTTCCTCACTAAGAAAAATCTAGGGTTAACATATCTCACCATCAAATACTTGTTTTCTCTTTGAAAGCAGCAAGATGCCTAGAAAACAGTAACAAAGCATAAAACTATCAAATTTTGCTAGTCACATACCTGCTCATCAGAACCTCCAGAGGCAAAAAAGTCTCCAGTTCTTGAGAAAGCTACACAGGTGGCTGGGCCCTGCAAGGGGATTTAAAAAAAAAGTGAGAAGGGTTACAAAGCTCCATTCATTAGAGCTTTACAAGGTATTTCTCATTTGATGTCAGCAGCCTAAAGGCAAAATCCAAAGAGCTCCTACCTGTCAGGTACGTGGGCCACAATTAACACGCGAAACCCACTGGCACACACTATTTCCCACATTTTTGCCCCCAGCCTAAGACATCCACTTTTCAATATCGATGGTATTAAGACAGGAACAAATCAAGTTTTACAGCTTCAGGCTCTTCCTTCCTCCCTCTCAATCATTCTCACTTCTTTAGAATTAGAAATACCTAAAAGTCCTGTTCATCTGTTAAAAGCAGCGACACTGTTTTGTTAAATGCAGCCTTCAGTTAGCCACCTGATAGAAAGGTCTAAAGTGGAAAAGGAGGTTTAGATACACACAGAGCAGCAAAGGGCATGTTGAGAAAGGTTGTTAGAAGTAAAATACCCTCACACCTCACAATTCCAGGCATTCACTAATCATAAGCCGTGTCCTACAAAAACAAGGTTTTTTAAAACGAATTTGAAGATGAAACCACCTTTCAGGCTCCAACTGTCAAACCCTCAGAATTTACATATTCCAAGCTCTTCCTCATGAAAACTAGAGCTGTGAAAGGAAAACACACTTAACCAAGATTTTCACATAATTATGGAAGTCCAAGGGCCAGAACTTCAAACATTACCCAGAATCTTCAAGACATTGACACCACAGGCCAACATATTTCGTGCACTGGATTGGCCATGGAAAATAACGCTCCACATGCTTTCCCAACAGGCTTTCTTTGAATATACACAGCTAAGGGACAGCATAAAACACACAATGATGAGAACAGCCAACAGGTAGGTTACAGGCAAGAAGCACAAGCATCAGTTCTGTCACAGAGGAAGAGGTTGTTGGTTTGGGTTGGATTTTGGTGTGGGGGTTGTGGTTTTTTTTTTTAAATATACAGCCACCACATACTCCCCTATATACTTCTAGGATATCCCATGCAAACTGCTCGCTGCAGGCAGACGCTCCTTACACCACCATTTGTCATATTTAAGCTACAGGCTAATGATCTATGCAGGTTTGTGTCAGTTGTCAGGTTTTTAACCAAAGAATGGAAGGCTGGCTTAAAACTGCTTTTCTCACCGTAGTTCCAGAGAAGAGACACCAGAGTTAATGCATTCAGGATCACCTTCGTATAGCACAGGCACGTGCATTTTGAAGAAGCCTTGCTTCTGAAACAGTCAGTTCTGGGAGACTTTGGTGATGAGAAACATGCATTTCCCACCACACCACCATGTTAATAACCTTTCAGAAAGCACGCAGGAGTACGCACGTGGGAAGGAGGCGGCACTGCGAGATGCAGTTGAACAGAGCTGGGAAATCATTACATGTGTTCGAGCACAGGCACAACAGACAAAGTGTTCTGCTTAGAGTAAACAGCTGAGGACCCAGGTAGCGACGTTTTGTCAGCTACTGAGCGTGTTCCTTTGCAGACTGTCCTACGCCTGAGCCTTTGCCCAAGCTGAAATGGGCAGAGGTAGGAACAAGCACTTCCCCAGAGGCTGCCTACGGCCAAGTTTGCTGGGAAAGCAAGCTGAACTTGTGACAAGCTGAAGGGAAAAAAAAACCACAACAAAAAAAACACCCCACACAAACCAAATAACAACTAGAAAAAGCCAAAGACCACCAGAAAACCCCACCACGGGAACACACACCTCCTGACAGAATTATCCTCTTTCAAGTAAGATCATGTATGTCAGAAGTCAAATAAGCTCCTCCTCACCCTGTATCAAGTTGCAAGGTCAGACTATTCCATCAAGAGTTCACACCTTCCCAATGGGCATTGCATGGAAGTCTCCCATCCAGTTTGTTTCTGGTTTCCCTTCTTTCCTCCTCTTTGTGAAAGCGAACTCAGCATTATAAATCCTGCAGGTAGGCCAATACCCACGGACTGCATGTGGGATAACCCCCCAACTCTCACTGCATCCTGTGTCCCACACTCCCGCGTGCTTTCAAATGTGTTGGCACAAGGTTTTGCCAGCAAAACTAGAGTCTTGATGTGGTCACTCCCAGCGTGGAAGTTCTAGCTTCCTTAAAACACATTATGGTATTTCCATATGATTGTTTCACCTGCAGTGATTTCAAAAGGCTTTAAGGCTTTCTAATAGCCACGTCTCACTCCAGAGATATTCCCAGAATAGATTTAGCAGCTACAGTTTCCAAATGCATGTGAAGTCATTAATGTGACTAAGCTTGTTCAACTAGCACAGCATTAAACAGTGCAGATACTTCAAACTCAAGTCACGGCCATCAGTGAGCTGGGACAAAGCATGCCTCTGCCTTCCAGTCCCACCCACCTTCCCAGCAGTTCAGCTCTGACCACGCTGCCAGGAACGGAGCCTCTCTAAAAGATAAATAAGGAAGGGGAGAAAGAAGTGGGTAGCCACAAAGCGGCAGTGGTGACCATTGCTCCAAGACAGCAGAGCCGGGGATGCAGGAGCTGCACTCTGACCGCAATGAACCGGGGAGGTTGGGAGGGCAGAACAGCCCACGTCCAGGGCATTGCTTCAGACAAAGTGTTCAGGAACGAGCACAAGTGAGGAATACTGGAAAGCAGCAACGTTTCACAAGATTATTTTTGTAAGCCATTAGGGTTTCAGTGTATTTAGACAAAACTTAGCACAATACAAATCACATCAAAACAGGCAATGAACTGACTCCAAAGTGACGGCATTCTGAAGGGGAAAAAGAGTTCAACAGAACATATTCCTCCCAAAATAGAAACTGATATCAAAGACTGAATGTGCTTTTATAAATTGAAAGAAGGGGAACAAACAAGTCTATAGACACAACATCCTCTACAGATTTGTTGACATAAATTAAGCGAAAAGTATTTTTGCTACGTACACTGACAGCGCTCTTCCCAGATGTAACAGGTTTGCTATAGCAACGTACAAATAATTGTTTGCCAAATACTTGCAGTTTAACATAAATACATAAAAATAAAGAGCTACAAATGCCAGTGATTAGACACAGCCTAACTCCCACTGGTTCCAGGTAAGCATGGCAGAGATCCAACAGGTTTCTGAAGCTGTCCTGGACAACAGGAACAAGGCTATAGGCTGAAGGATTCAAATCTTCCTTCAGAACTTTTTACCCTTTAAACTAACTGTTTCCATCAAAAGTGTCAGAAAGCAGCAGTTGCAGACTCTTCCATACATGTTGTAGGGAGAATTTTAAGCTAATTTGCCAGTAACTAAAACAAGTGTAATGCAGTAACCTTCTGAAGGCCTTCTTCATACTGTGAGAGGGCTGCAGAAAGTTTGAGGAGAAGTACAGAAGAGAATGAAACGACATCCACAGGAAACGCTGAGTGGGAAGAACGCTGCTGCGGATCAACATTCACCTCATCTCTAGTGAAAGAGCAGTACCAGGCAGGGTGGAGATAAGCTCCAGGGAGCCTTGAAAAGGACAAATGGCTCACACACTGGATGCAGCAAAGGAACAAAAAAAGGAAGCCATACAGAAGGAACGGTAACAGGACCAAACCTAGTCCTCTGCAGCAGTGATCCCACTGAACAAGAGTGGGCAAGGGCCAATAGCCATACCACAGCCACTGAAATGCCAGGTGACATCCTGCTTCTAGCTGCACACATAGGTAAGGAGGGTGAAGCACGGCACGTTACACAACCTAATTTATGCGCAGACTACTCCCCAGACAGAGATGATGCCTTCTCCTTGTTTCCCTCCGCTTCCTACAGAAGAAAGCTAGAGACCACAAGCCTTTGTTGCCCTAGCAATCCACAGGCTGATCAGCTTACACAAAACATTAAGTGTGGTCTTAGAAAAAGATGTTCAGCCCTATTAATGGCTTGGATGCATCCATTGCCTAGAGATGGGATCCAAAGCCAGGACACAGATTACAAGATGGAATGAGTGACTGGCAGGATGCTAATAGTAACAACTGACACACAGATAACAAGAGACAATAGGAATAGCATCCCTGGGCACAAACCTTCCCAAGGTGGAGCTAAAAATAGATCTCTCAAATACATAAGAGAAAGGCCAAGAGTTTAGGTTGAAGAAATGGAAATATGCCTGGAGCAAACAGTCATACCTGCACACAGAAAACAGATGAATGTGCACCATCTATAAATAATTCGTGGACAGTCAGAGAAAGCCCACTGGAGCACCATCTCCTCCACACAGAGCTGCTGAGGGACAGAAGGCACACGATTTCAAGAACAGCAGGGCCAACACCAACAGTGAATTTAAGTTAAGAGAGGCCAAACTCACGAGGTTCAGCTAGGAACAGAGCTGACATTTGGGCTTCAGCATAACAGAAGAAACAAAAGCCAGGCTGGAGAGGGTCCAGGAATAAGCCAGAGGAGAGTAGTTTAATGACGCACAGTCTGCACAATAAGAGGAGAGGTAGAGAGGAAGGTAGCTGGAGAGACAAGTGAGGTCACAGATGCCAGGAGATTTTTTTTTTCCTTTTTTATTTTTATTCCTGGAAGAACTAACATACAAGAGAAGAGCCAGGAAAGAGAGTAAGGGAGGTGCAAGGAGCTGGAACAAGGTGTGTCTCAGGGATGAGAATAATTTAATTAAGGGAGAGCTTCCTTTTCCGCTGCCCACAAAAGGAGATGTAGAAGTGGGAAGGTATGAGCCAGTACATTCAGTCAAACTCCCCTGGAGTAGATTAACTAGTGCAGAGAGGAAAAAGGAGACACAAGTGGTGATGAGGTAAGAAAAACAAACCTGAGACAGCAACAGGCATGCTAGGATTATCAGTTCAAGGTATAAAAGAAATAAACAGAGCAGTTATTGCCACTCCTCACAGTGCTTTCAACTGCTTCATGGCACAGGAGAAGAGGGCAAGTCACACTTGGACACATGGACATTGAAGTGACAAAGGGTAGAGGAGCAAAAGATGCAAAGAATAAGTGATCAAGACAATTAGGCAAACACCAAGAGCAGGTAAGAAACTCAATAAATGCATGAGTGCCAAAGAACGTAGAGGGCCTGAGACAAGATGCTGATGTTGTGTGACTTTCCCCTGTCACTTGGTTTTGGCAGCAGATAAAGCAGTGAAGAGAGTTCAGTGAAGATCAATTCACACGAACAGACTTCGGTAAAGCAGAAGCACTGAGCCTGTGTCACAGGATCAGTAACAATCTGCAGCAAGGAAACCCACGGCTATGAAGAACTATTCAATCTCATCAGAAAAGGTGAGTGACAATAGCAAGGACAGTGGGAGAAGAAAGCTGAATTCAGAGAAGACAGAGGCAGGAGGAAACACAAGGGGCAAGACAGGTGACAATTACACACTTGTTTCACAATCTGGTACAGGATGCAGTATGTATCCTGCAGAAGCAGCATCAGACGGGAAAGTCCAAATGTTAGAAAGAGGCAAGAGCTGGAAAACAAAAGCTATGAAAGCCATGGGTGTTTGTGGTCTTTTCACAAACATCACAGATACCCCAAAGATGACGTGGAGATGGGGAAAAGGTGTCAGGAAAAGGCACTGCACACTGGCAAACCAAGGTACAGGGCAGAGCTGAGCATTGTCCTCATGTGAGTGGGGATGGAGAGGAAAGCAATGAGGGCTGTGGAAAGAATCCACATCTCATGGTAAGGGCAAAAAAGTGCATAAATAAAAAGGGCAGATTCCTAGAAACTACACAGTGGGGTGATAACACAAAGGAGAGAAAGGGAGAATGAAAAGGAATCACTGAGAAAAGCACAGGGGACAGAGATGGCAAAGGCGACAAGGGATGTCTTCATGCAGAATACCTCTGACAAGGATTCTCAGCCCACTGAGCTCTGAAAAACTCCTGTATCACTTCACAGGCCAAGACCGTCATGCCTAGACCTTCCTTCACCGGGGAGTAAGGGCTCCAGCTAACACAGGGAAAGTTTATACTGGCACTTGGTAATTCAGTCTTGAGTGGGTTTTTAACCCCTGAAAGCTCCAGTTAAAGAAAAACAAACCCAAGGGAAGAACAGAGCACTCCTTTTAGTGCTCAGAAGCACTAATCTAAAAATCAATGGCTTATTGTTTGCAACACACCCCTTCTCTCCCTTTGCTGGTCCAGTTCTACACAGCCCTAAGATGTCCTCGCACCCTTCTACGACGACTAGGCAGAGGCAGGCACGGATGCTTGATACCACCTAGGTAGAGCTGGCAGCAGAGAGTGAAGGAGCACACTTGTTTCTCGTGCACCTGCTCGGAAGATCTTGCTCTTTAGCCAGCCAGCAAAGCAGAGCTCTTATGCCACTCAGGTAGTTGGAATGCAGCTCATTCATGGTTCAAACCAAGGTTGCTTGGAGAAACCTAACCTTACATTTTCTATCTTCCTATTTATAAACATAACCGTGCAGACGTTTTCCCAATGTTTACTGAGAACTTCCATTCCACTGCGGAAGCCAGTCTGGAAATGCTGTAGGCGAGCGGCCCCAGAGGGTGGACAGGCACTCTGTACATACCTGCGCTCCTCCAGCCACTCTCCGGAGGTGACTTACAGGCCCCAAAACATTCTGTTCTTTGATGATGATTCAGTACAAGGTGGACCTACGCACCGACCCAGCGTCTCATCTGTATGGAATGAGGCAAGAGTACTTCACAGCTGGAAGCACTGCAGAACCAAAATATGCTGCACAATACAGGATGATATTTCACAGCTGCAAGATGTCAGCTCCAAGCTGCAAAGTCCTAATGATCCTCCTGCTACAAGGGGGCCAGCTACATTACAGTTAAAGACAGCAATGTAAACTTGGCAATCCTCCCTAGGTAAACTACAGCTAATCAGCTGCTAACAAATTCCTGGCTCTCCAGCAACTGCGTCAAAGTATGTCTAAAGAACCTTCCGTTTTTTCCTTTGAGTGTCCACTCGCATGCAGCCTTCCCAGAGCAACAGAACAGCAGTCAGAGTAAGAGCAAAGTCCCCATCACCATAGTCACGCGCAGAGTTGCAACTCAAGAACGTCTTCAGAACAGGCTGTTCATTTGGTGACTAACCTATAGTCCTCCCTTAAAAAAGTAAATCTACTTACTGACCAAAAAAATCCACTCCCACATAAATTTTAGGCACTTGGAGACACTGGCAGAAATCACGGTGAGGCTGGAGGGAGAGGAAAAAGCCCTCAGAATTAATTAGCCCGGGTTAATTAGCACAGCAGGCTAGAGAAATGCCAGTGCAGGAATCCACCCTAGCAGCTCCTGATGAAAGCGGGGACTGTCGTCACTGCCAGTCGCTTACTGTGAATGAAGCACAGGTTAGCACATGCTGATCCTGAGCAAGTAAGGGATCTATCAAATCGGGTATTAGAAGAACCAACCCACACCACAGCACACACCGGCAGAGGTTCTGGCATTGCTTCCACAGCCACCTCAGTGCAGTGCCTTAAATACAACCAGAAAGCAGTATCAGCCACTGCGATACTTTTACTTGTTTCCAAACTGAAGGAGGTTTAATCCCACCACGGCAACTACCCTTCACCTCCACCAGCGTCAGAGCATTTCCAAGAGGCCTAGGGGAGAGTGGCAGATGTCTCCCTGATTCAAGGGAGGAAAGAACAGAGAGCTTAAACTCCACTTGTGAGCAGATGATTCACAAACCAACTGTTTTGTAGGAGCCCCGAGTTATGTACAGCATCAGCCTAAAGGGACTTCCTGTTGTCTAATTCTGAAGACCTCCATCACCATAATCAGGTTTGGACTCTTGTTCAAAGCAAAACTCTTTGTGTCACTGCACTTGTCAAGGAGCCACTTGCAGCCCAGAAGGAAGGAAAATGGACAGGAGGTCCAGCCTCCTGATGAATAACCAGGTACATCCCCTGCTGAAGCATGGATGAGGGATGCAAAGACCCACTGGCCCTCCACGCTTACCCTTTTCACAGAGCTACTTCCTAAGCACCCACTTGGCCAACTAACATGAGACATGAAAACGAGATTAGGGCAACAGTTAGAAGCTTTGCAGCCCTTATCTGTTAGGAATATCCACTTAGTCCAAAGTGAGGAAGTTTTATTCAGTCAGGGTTTACGTGTCAGTATAGCCAGCATTTATTATCTTTAACCCTTTTTAGCATTTGAACCCTTTGGTCAGTTTTAATGCTCTGCTTCATGGGAAGATGTGATTTAAGTATGACGTTGTCCTGTTTAACCATTAATATTACCAAAAAAAAAAAAGGACAAAAGTTTAACAACACACAGTATAAATAGAAGTTACAGAACAAATTTGACCTTTTTAGACATCAAAGCAGTCACTAAACAATGCCACAGGAAGTCAGAACTGTCAGGTTTGCAGCTTACACAGCTACCATTATTGCCCAGAACCATCTTCACCACCCCCACATGGCTTCAGGCTGTGCTTTTTTTCCCCCAGCTACTTTTAATGCTTTAAGACTCAGCCCCCATTTTAACAGAGAGACAAGCAGGTTAAGAATTTGTTCTCTTTGTCCCTTTGGAAAGAGAACTTTTAAAGCAGGTCTGCTTTTTCATGCCCCTGAGCCCCACTCAGCACAGACAATGAAATTAGTCTATTTATTTTCATTTAACATTTAAAAGAGAGCTCCAAACATCTATATAATTAACCTTACAAGCAACACATCCAGCAGCATAATACTAATAGGCTAATCAGTTAAACTGAACCAACCAGCAGCATTCATCACCTTCAATTATTCAATTCAAACTGTGAATAAAATGGAAACATGTTCCCAAATCACATCCCAAAAATATATTTCCTCCATTTTACCACTACTGTCCCTAAGTTGCCCTCAGGTGAACAGCATTTATCTTCATAACACTTCAGTTAAGGGGCCAAGTGTTACTGGCACCACCCTAGAGAGGGAGTCAGAGCTGTGGTACTGAGGGTGCCTGACAGACCCAGGGTTAGAGTCTGGGGTGCCGCTCAGACTGTGCGCCTCAGGGCTTAGGCTCACATCCCTCAACGCCGGAGCTCCCTTTCTGCCTGTTTTCTCACCCTCTCCATTCCTGCCTTACCTCCTTCCCTTCTCAACAGTCACAATCTCAAAGATTACTATTAGTACTGTCATCATCATTTCATGCAAGGAATTTTTTAGAAGATTTTTGGCCATGAAGAATGAAGAGCTTGAGCCCAAAATTTTCCCAGTTTGCCATGGGTTTGTACATTAGCATGTAAAAGGCTTTGTCTCACCTGGTGACCATGAAGAGTATACAGAAGTCTTCCTTCTAGCAAGTCCAGAATTTTAAGAGTTGAATCATTGGAAGCAGTAACCAGATAGTTTCCAGAGGGGTGAAAGGAAAGACTGTTTACCACAGCACTGTGCACTGAAGATGGAAAAAACATCATTACATGGTAATCTGAGACCACTTTACATGAGCCCACAGCAAAGGAATAAAGTACAAGCACATTGCAATTTTCTGTTCTAAAGTTTAACAGGAAAATGATCACGGGGGAAACATTCCATAAGAACTCTTCAAAGCATTGGAGAACAAGGGCAGCATTCAATTCTTGTAAAAATAGGCACTACTTTATTGAAAGGAAAAAGAAAGCTTTGCCAATTATTCCTGGAGGGTTAAGACTACAAAAGCTTCCAGTGTAGCCCCCAAAAGTAACTACGTGAGGAACTGAGCTATGGGATACTCAGAGTGGGACACTGACAGACGTTACTACCGTGGAGCTGCTGATCTCACTCCCAGGTGATTCTAGAATAAAATCTACATGCTGGTACCTTAAGAGGACTGAAATTATCCTGAAAGACAAACTCAGAGTTGGCATTGCACAGGTTCTTTTGGTTTACTATCTGACTCTAACCAAGACAGAGTTCAGAGAAACTAGGTAAGAACCACCAGCAACTTGGAAATGGTCCAGCATGAGCATTATTCCTTCAGACACCCACTTCACCTCACAAAAAAAACTTAAAATGAGTATGAATAGACAAACTATCAAGAGTGTGAGCTTCCAATAAACCAATCCTTTCTGCATGGTGATGAAGCCTAAGAGTTATTGTGAAAAGAGTTAAAAGCAAATGCTCTAGGAAAAACAAACTACATTATGTTCTTTGTAACATTAAACATCTACCTAATGCAGGGCTTTTTCCCCTCCTCCCCAAATTTTATAAAAACAGCTACTGAACATATTTATGAGAACATGCAGTACTTCACATATGCACAGCTTTCTGAGCATATGTGACGTTACAGAACATTAAGACTATGCTTGAAGATCGTTTTAACTACCCCATTATTCTTCATTGCATGCCCTTCAAATGTTCTGGTATCTCAAATCTACTACTACTAGTACATCCCCCATAACTACATTTATATTCCCTTGAGAGTCTACTGTGCATTTCAAATCCAAACTGCATGATAAAACTCCTCCAAATACAATTTTAAAGATGCTAGAACCAAATGCTATCTTTTGCAGATGCAGACTTGAAGCCAAAATCTGAAATAGTCTTGCTTGACTGTAAGACAGGACGCATCTACTTTTTAAACTCTCAGGAATACTAGATACCTCAGCTTAAATTCTGAGAATGCAACTCCTCTTGATCTGGACTGTTAAAAAAACAAAAGAAAACCATAACTCAACACAGGTAACTTCTCAACAGTGATGCTTGTTGGTGAATACTCCTCTGTCAGACACCCAGATCTTCCTCCAGCCCTGTGTTACACTGTGCATTAAAGGAGAAAGTCCACATGGGGTTTTTCCTCTGGAAAGAAAAAAATTGAAAATTTTATTCTGAGTGGTTTGTAATACTCCTCATCCCATTACTGTCTACATTCAGAAAAAGGCAAACATATTTTGTCAACTAAGGCAAGTCCTGAAAGGACTCACACCAGAAGCAAAGTTAGCGATATATCCTCCAAGTTCCAGATAGTGAAAAAAGCATTTCCAGTTTCACCAAAACACCTTTTCATAATGGAATCACAGAGACTGTGGCTGTGTAAGAAGCTGCAGCTACTGCGCCAAGGAGTTCTTGGCTGTCCTGAGCTCAGAGAAAACTTCATCTCTTCTCTGCCAACCCAGCTTACACCTCCCACGAGACCATTCACAACACCTCTCCAAGAACTTGCCAACACGTCCTGCAACCTCACTTTATTTCATGTTGCAAACAATAAATCCAGTGCAGCACAAGTGGCATCTCCCACTGACTTGTTGCTCCAAGCCTACCCCTCTGACAGCCAAGCCCTAGGAAAAAAAATGGCCATTTAGGGGGCATATACTGGGGGGTTAATTGCTAAAATTGAGTCATGGCAGCCGAACGACTGACTGAACATAACTGTCCCAAGTCTGGCAATACTACTGTTATGTAATTGGGGAATGCAACCTCTTAAGAGCCAGCAGTCAGAAGATAAATCAGGATGGATTTGGCACAGCCACAGTTCCTAGTGAACAGATAACCACCATCCAGCCCCATCCAAACTGTCCAAAAGTACCAACTGCACTTTTCAAACAGCAATTAAAAAAAAAGGTTAGCGCTGTTTCTACAGACCTGCAGAGGTACCCCCACACACACCTCTGCACAGGAAAAAGTCTCGGGCAATAAACACTGGCCATTTTTACAGAAGGATGATCCGATGAACAAAAAAAGTTAACGCCAAGTAGAGGGTTGAACAAAGCATCTGTCTGTTCCCCTGTACCGTAAGTGTGACCAGAGCATACTTTGCTGAATAACACGCACACACCCCGTACAATAGATGTTGCAGTCAGCTGTCTACTTCCAACTTCCATTTACAAATGTCACTGTTGGAACAAGTCCCAGCAACAAGAGCAATGCTGCTAAAAGACTGATCAGTTCTGGAAAACAACCCAACTTGAGCACTCAAGAATCTGTGGCAGGGCTATGTATCTATTTACTCCTTGATGCAACTCCATCTTTAAAATGGATTTCCTTGCAATCAGGCAGCGTAAGCATGTTCCAAGTGAAGAACTGCTGTCTAGTGGGACAGATCTAGTGGATTTCAGGGTTTCTTTGGCTTTTAGAACTTTTTAGTTCAAAGTTCTAACACACAATTAGAATTTACACAGTAGCTGTTAAAAATAACACTCATAACAGGAAAAGATCACTTTGATAGCGAGGGTGTCAGAGTAAAATGCCATTCAGCAAGGGTGGGATACAGGGGAAATATGTAACTCCAAGACAAAAAATAAACCTGGCAGCCGACCTAAACAACATTAGATTTAGACAATTTAATAGCAGTAAGTGGAAAGCAGGAAGAGATGATTTTTGAGCCAAGTTATAGCATGGCTGGAAACACCCACTGCAGATCTTGCCACTGTTGAAAAGCTGATAAAGTAGGTTAAAGGACAATCTGAAGCTGTTCAAGTATTTCAACACGCTACCTATTTTAGCAACAAGATTTCAGAAAGGCCTTTCCAAACTTTGATAGGAAGCTAATAATACTCATTGCACAAAGAATCGCACTTCAGTATTCACCATTGTAACTGCACCAGCTGAATGCCAATGCATTGGAACAACAGTCCTCAAAAGGTTTGATTTCCATTAGATTTTGTTAACTGTCAGAGAACTGGAAGTGATGGTGAGTCCATAAAAATAACTGAAGAAATTTTTTTAAAAAAGGCACATTCTGTGGGAGTTCAAGGAGCTCAGGCAGTTTTACAGTTGGGAGTTCAAAGCACTTGACTTGACTACACAGGGAGAATACCTGTGGGGAGGAGAACCCCGCATTTAAACGCCAGAAATAAAACACAGTCTAGGAGCAGGGAGCTGATGCTAAAAATAAGGAATATGGTTTTTTTCCTACCCAAGTAAAAAGCTTGTTCCAACAATGGTGGTGGCACCGTCAGTGCTTGATAGTCAGATCGGATGATTGTAATGGCGTTTCCAGCCATACACACCGAGCGGAACGTACAGCAGAATTCCAAAAGCATTCTGAAGTTTGCAGATTATTTCTACTCCACAGCAACGTTTTTGGGGAAGCTTTTATTTATTTTTTATGTAACCCAAAGGGCTTTTATAATCTTAATAGCTGCAGACAATCTGCATTTGCTTTAATATGAGTAACTGCCATTGCTCTTGTCTACCAGAAGTAGTCTAGTCTTTCACAGGTTGCTGTTGCTCCAAGGACAAGCTAACCTGGACAAGTCATGTCAAAGCTAAATGTGGAGCTGAAAACCAAAGGACATACTGGAAAAGGAGAAATCCGAACAGAGGTATTTCTCACCAAACGTGGAATCAGTTTTGGAGCTAATACAAAGGAAAGCATAATGTTTGGTGAAAAAACAAAGGCCTACACTAGGAGGCCTAACCCAGTGCCTTTCTGGAAAAGCAGCAGGTGACGGAGAAAATCCCTGAACTTCAGAGCGATTCATGTCAATACAGAGAAAGTGCTGACTTTTCTAAGATCTTAACTTGCCTTGATAATGTTGGAGAAGTCTGTTCATCCTAACGTCCCACACCTTCACCGTGCTGTCTGTGCCAGCCGCAGCAATGCACGTACCGCTGGGATGGAAATCCACGTGATTCACAAACCTGTCAACGGCAGTTCAATCCAACTGGTTACATTCAGCTCTCACTAAAGATCAAAAAAGGTCTTTTCAAGAAGGGAAGCTACATCATGATGCATCAAACACTACAGAAAGGAGGAGAGAACCTGAAAATTGAAATCACTAAATTTCTTTCGAGACCTTGCTTATAACCCCAAGTGGACTGCAGGATTTTCTCCAGGAATCCCGTTTTCAAAGTTCTGCACTACAGGTGTAGGAGCCGTAGATACAGGCATCCTGCAATCTGATGGATCTGTCACAGCATCTTCAAGTGTTCATTAAATGTTTGCATAATCTATATCTTCTATTAAATGAAGAGGATTTCTAGAGTGGGGTGTACCACACCAAACAGATGCTTTCTTCCTCTTAGTCTTAAAGAATTTTAAGATGGAATTTACCAAATTTGTGCCCAAAATCATATGTTGTCACTTACAAGGTAGAAAGGCTGAGACCAAATTCCCTTCTGGACTTGTATGCAATCTATATTTTTTTTGAGCACACAAGTACAGTAAACCTTCAGAACCTTCAGTGAAGAGCACCTCTTAATTCCACACCCAATCCATGCAAGAAAATGGGTAAAATACCCTTTGACTATTCATCTAACAATTGACAAAACTCAAGGGGTTGAGTCTTGCAACAGCAGCCAAGGAAGCTGAGACATAAATTCATTGTTTGGACAAGGTATACTCTATAAAGCACTGACAAAAATAACGCTGTCTGAATTGGCCTTAGTATCATCGCATATTCCCTGGAAAAAACAGCTTTGTACTTAAATCAGTGTAGCAAGACACTAGGAAGATCCCAGTCTCACAGTTCTCTACAGTCTTGTTCTGTGTTTCTGGACAAATGAACTTTTGCTGTGGCTCAATATTCACCATGAAAAAAAAAAATCCCAATTCAACAACTGTCTTTCTGAATACTAAGTGTTTTATGGAATAACAAAGCTATTGCAATGTTTGAGGCTGAAACAAAGCATGCAAGTACCAACTTGTCAGTACATTTCTGCTCTTCTAGTTTACTGCAATTCAGAGTAAAATAAAAAAGCTTAACATAGCTAGAAGAAGAAAAAAAGAACTTAAGCATCTCCAAAAATAAATAAGCATAAAGAAAGTGAGGCCTGGCATGTTGGACAATTATCGAAATGTAACCCTCAAGGTTCCAATCTGTACAAGTTGTAAGAAGGTGACAGCAATTCTGGAAGCTCTGTTTGCATCTCGTCCTCTGCTGGCCACTTCGGTAATAGGCACTAATGATTTTTTTGAGAGGTAGAAATAGAAAGGATAAGTAGATTTGACTGCAGTCACAAAACCAGGTGTACAACCACCAGGCATCCCCATTTCCGCAATCACGAAGGCCAGCCTCATGCACCAACGCGTACTTACCCCCCATGCTCACAGAAGGAGTGTATGCACTCTCTGCTGGTTTTGTCCCACAGCTTGACAGTTTTATCATCACTGGCTGACACTATTAATCGCCCGTCAGGAGAGAACCTAAGACGAGAGTCATAGCCATTAAGAAATGCCCTCAAAAGGTGTATAGGGTCAGCTGGATTTGGCCAGCTGTCAAGGCACATTGGTAACACACCTCACTCAAGTCACAGCCAGCATCAGCAAGGCCAAAAATCCAATCGCTGCAAGTTGAAGGGAAAAAAGCAAGCCTGAAGTCCTCAAACTATTCCCCAGGCACATAATAACCCTCAGAAAAGTCTTCAGTCTGACTTCAGATCTCCCATCCTACTTGTTTCAATTTTAAGTGTAACTCTTGCTGTTTCTGTACCCCGATTCAAAACAATTCCCACCTTTGCCATAAGAATTTACAGCAATATAATTACTGCCAAGGTAACAGCTGCAGCAGGACAAGCTTCATCATTCAAGTGCCTTAGAAGAACGCATTAAGACCCTGCCTCAGAATTTCATATACAAGACAGATCAGTAGGCGTAGATTTTACAGGACTTGAGTCCCTAAGTGGAGAACATCATCGTACATACCGGAAAAACATTCTTTCTGCTCTACTGTGGGCACCTACAGTACTACCAGCCACAACCACCATCATGGTCAAGAACTTCTCACCTACAGAGAAATTGTGGCTTTACCCTAAACACACATATATACATAAAAATCCCTGAGAACAACCAAGACGGACAACTGAAAACCAAATCTGAGACACTTATCAGGAAATAATGTTTTTATTATGGCAGCACCTTCAGCACTTTGTAAGGAGCTCAGGTGACCATTTTTAACTAGAGGCATGACAAGTATAAAAGTAATAGGCTGAAATAACAATTTATTAGGCAAATAACAATAATAGATCTCTCAGTTTGCTTCTGTTCGCAACTTAAGTCTCCCTACCAGGTAAAAGCAAATCACTAAGTAGGAAAACTTCTGCTTGACAAAGGTCACTGAATAAACACAAAGTGGGTACACAGCTATTACCCGCAGGATCTCTCTGCAGGTTAACACCACATTTCAGTCACTAGGCACCCTTGAATCATCCTCAACAGAGGTGTGTTACAAAAGGTAATGGTGCTCAGTCTCTGCTGTGAGGAATAAACCCTCACCTCTGTTTGTCAGAAAGCTGTACGTACCTGGCACAGCGAACCCAGTTTATGTGTTGACTAAGTGAGAATAGAAACTTCTGCCTGTGAACTGTCCACACCTTGACTGTTTTGTCATCAGAAGCTGTAACTAAGGACTGGCCATCGCTGGAGAAGTGAACGCTTCTTACAGTTCCCGTGTGAGCCTTGAACACAGTAGATTCTCCTTTGCTGTACAGAAGGAAGAAATACTTTAAAACCATACAATAGGACAGCAAGGACATTATGTACCTGGAAACACAAAGTGGCTGTATGCTGAGCAGTGCTGTTGACCAACACTTCTCTGGGAACTGCACGTGGTTACATTGGCAAAAAAAAAAGTTGATCAACCCCAAATAAACTCATGTTTCAGGTGTTATACAGAATACATAGCTAAAACCAGTTGTTCCAGTTCAATCCGGGAGCCCAATCCAAACAATCCCCTATGCTACAACCATTTAAAACAATGTTTATGGAAACATCACTATAAAAGCAGATGCTGAGATTCTGTACTGTTACCAGATCTTGTGCTGCAAGGCGGGTGAGGAGGACGGTAAGCGTGTTCACACTTCATCCAGACAGAGACCAGCAGGCAACTACCTTCCAACTATTGTAACGGGCTGTACTCCAGCCGAACGCTTCCGACGGAGCGTCACACAAGAAATAACGTGACTGAATTCAGCACGCCTGGTGTTGTACAACACTGAGCAGGCTGCCATTAACACAGGCAGGCAAGACCAAGGACAAGTTTTTGTTAATCCTTCTTTACCCATCATTTCCAAATAAATGCAAGAGGCATTCTTCTGGCAGATAAACTCAAGGCGTATTTAGAGATCCAAAGAGCCATATATTTGGAGATCTAACAGGTACATGGGAGTCTTGGTCCAAAATACATCTTCAGTGGGAACTGTACAAACAGAAGCTCAATACTGACAGAAGAGGACAACAGAAAGACACAGTGGTTTGCTTTCCTCTCCGTTAAGAGCTGCAGCCTACCAAAACTACCAAACTGTAAAGGCCAAAAAATCAAAATGTCAACATACCCTCCAGCAATATTCCCTCCCTCCTCAGAAAAGGTCAGAGCTGCCTAGTTTTATTTAAATATTTACCTGCCAGAAGGCAAGGAACAGTAAAGGTTACTTCTCAGGGAAGTTTTCTTCCTGTCCAAAGCCACAGAACATCCCAAGTCTGATGAACACTCATGTAGAAACATGAATTTACAAAATTCTGACAGCATGGCTGATAAAAAAAAACAAATCCCAGAGACAGAAATCCACACACCCATGTGGCATTAACTTCCCCAGTAACACCTCACCCTTGAAAGGGACTGCAAGTTTTTGGATTCTTTGCAAATAAAGTCCCAGCCCACAAACCGACTGTGGGACAGCTTCTCCCTTCCCTTCTAATGACGGTTCAAAACTGACAAGCTGAACGTCTACAACCCGATTCAACCTCCGTGCTCTCTTTTCTTCCGTCTAGGGAAGGTAAATTGCCAAAGAACACGAAGCACGGATGAAGTGCCATGCGCAGAGGCATCCACAGCCAGTGTAACAACAGCAGCTCCCTTTCCACACCAGCCCTCTTCTGACATTACGTCACAGGTACCGTTTAGACCAGAGCTCACACCCCTAAGCAGCCAAGACAGAATCAGCCAATACATCATTTAAGTTCGGTATTCTCTATCACATCCCAGTCTTGTCTTTAAGTTTATACATTAGCTCTAAGGAATCTAACAAGTCTGCGCTGTAAATTATTCGCAGCACCCTGTGTCAGCAGCACAGCTCTGGACAGCAAGCTGACACCGCCAGTCTCTTCCTTGATAGGAGACGCATGAGCAGCAAGATTAAATTTTAATCATAATCCACTGTGTGCCCTTTATTAATATATATGCTACCATGTCATTGTCATTATTTCTTCCAGGAAATTTTAACTAAACAGAAATACTGGTAATTGAAATTACAATCTGCAAATTGTAGTTAAAATATTTAAAGTTAAGATATTTAAAAGCACTTCTATATCAGTTCTTTAAAAGTCACTTTCAGAACCTATCAGGTCTATGGCTGTTATCACTTATGGTTTAACAGATCGGATAAAGTTTCCAAGGGGTAATCATAACCAGAATAGCTCATCCACAATAAACAGCTAGAAATGCTTTCCCAGGTTCCTGAAGTGACAGGTTTATTTTAAAGTTGGAGTACAGGTTTTTTTGGGTTTTTGGGGGTTTTTTAAATCCCTATTATTTGCCACCAGAGTCATCAGGTCTGCTCCTGGAGACAATCCTTTAGTCTTCAAGAGCAAGAATTCACAAGCTCACAAATGAGGGAACCTCAAATACCTTTTTATATGCCTGTCCCTTCAGAAAAAACAATCCCACTGAACCGTGGGAACCAGAGACCGAAGAAAAGACCGGCAGCTGCTTTTCTGCATCTTGGCTGCAAAGGCTTCTCATTACCTGTAGCAAAATTAAGTCCTCAAGCAGAAGTTCTTCAGCACACTCTTGTTTGTGCTTTATTTCAACTATGTGTCCCTTGCGGAAGACACATCACTTAAAACAACCCATCACAGATTGAAACAACAGAAGTCACGAGGTCTCTCAGCCCATGACTGCCAAGGACTTGGCAAGCGGTCATGAGCTAAGGCAACTAAACCCTCTACTGAAAAATGGAAACTCCATAACTATACCTTAAGATGGCAAAGGTGCTGAAAGGGTGAGTAAACTCATGTTAATCATAGGCAAACTCATAAAAAAGTCAATACACAACCCAAAGTAGCCTTATCTTCGTAACACACCACCATTTGCTATCAACGTAACACAGAGTTACTAGTTTTGGCCCAAGAAATAAGGATTAAAGGCACCTTGCAGCTTTGTTGACTACAGCAAGCATGCAGGCTAGCAACCTCCACCCTGCTCACAGAACAGGTATCTCCAACACTAAACCTCAGCTTGTGTTTCAGCATCTTGTTTAACACTGACAGAGCAGCAGAGGAACAGTTTGCTAGGAGGAAAGACCCGGGGAGGAAGGGGAAAAAAACCCCAACACTTCACCACTGATGAGTTACATCAGTGACTCGTTTCATTAGCACACTTAGTCAATACTAACTTTAAGCTCTGCCAAGGATTTTAGGGTTTTTTTTCCAACACAGTTCCAAGATAACTCTATTTTTCCAACACAGCTTCAAGCTGCCACATAAAATGGTTCTTCTTCCCTTCAAATAGATGCAAGTGTCATACCTGGAGAGCCACTGTCAAGAAGCAAGGAGAAATCCCAATCCATAGTTAAAACACAGAGGTAGAAGGAAATAGATACTCACACACTAGGAATCCATAAACGGACTGTTTTGTCTCTGGAGCCTGAAGCCACCAGGTGACCGGAAGGTGCAAAGTGAACACACATGACCGCATCTTTGTGGCCCACAAAGCGATAGGCTCTCATCTGAGGTCTCATACTCCAGATCATCAGGCACGAGTCCATCGAGCCACTTGCTGAAATTAAACAAACAGCAAACCAATTCTGCATTAATTCTCCTCCAGTTACACTGAAACTGCATTTCACACTCAATTCACCATCACAACTTCCAGCAATCTCAAGCACATTGTCCTTTAAGCTTCACCAATGCATTGCAAACTGTGTATTTCACTGGAAACTCAAAGTCATGCCTTGGCTTGGACTGACAATTCTACTCCCAAGAGTCAGCTCATGCAACAGCTGCAGAGGCAAAAGCCACACAAGTTGTAAAACTTCTTCCAGACAAATGCACGCTAAGGAAACACATAGCAGGTCTGAACGAAGGGTCTCCCGTCACTTTTATTGGGAAGCAAAGGCAGCTATCTCCTGCGGCAGGTTAAATATCAAGTAACACACTACAGATTAAGCAGAGAATCCCTGTGAGTCACTGACTTACAGGCAACCCAGCTGCATCCCCCTCCAATGCCTCTCTTGTTGCAAAACACTTATCAAAGCCAGCTTAATGATTTATGAAAAATCCAAGCTTACGACTAGATCAGAACAGCGTTCAGTTTGCTATTAGCAGGAAGGGTCAGCAGGACTTGATGAGAGGCTTTAAGGAACTACAGATGGAGATGGGTCACTCCATCTACTCACACCTATACTCACATCTGGAAAGAAAACCCACCCACCAGTCACCACAGCCTGCTGCACTTTTGGGCTTCGGAGAAAGGAATGGAAGAGGGAAAAGGCATGCTCCAAAGAACAAGAAGGAAAAAGGTTTAAGAGAGATGCCAGAGTGCAGAGACTCTACTTACGGGAAGGCAGCCCTCCCCCAGGCCAGATGCTGCTTTTAAAAGACCTCCCCCAGCAGCAAGAGCAAAGCATGGCTGAACTGGAAGGCAGAACTCGGGCACATTGCGAGCACAACTGACAACTCACCCCTGATGCTGAGCTTCATACAAACTACAACCCTCTCCCCAGTTTTCCATTATCAGTCCCTGCCAGGAATACCAGGCAAAAGGTTTCCCAAACATGAGAGCAAATCCCACTTCAGTCAAGCTCCCCTGCATCAGCACCTCTGTGCAGTCCCTTAAAGCCCAACGTGCTGTGCGCAGCCTACTGCAGTGGGACTCTGGAGATTTGTAAAAGAGCAAACACGTGCCCCTGACAACTTACAGTCTCCAACTATGACAGCAGAAATACCCCTTCAAATCAATTTTAATGCCTAAATAATAGAAACCATTGGAGATTTTTCCACAGGCGAATACAGAACATACACATGGCCTGCCAACAAGCTGCATCTACCCGAGTGCCAAGTGGGGCATTTCTCCAGGGAGATCTTAAGATGTTCCTGGAAGAGAAAGACCAGTTTGATGGCAGTTTCTGACATGGCAGCGTCATAATTACAAGAATTTTTCAGTTCATTAGCATTATGACAAAATACCAAATAGCTTTTGCTGGAAGTGTCCTTCTAGTTCAGAGTCATTTTCACACAAATAACAGTCATCTCCTTCCCTGCTATCGATTTGGGATTAATATATGCCCATTTCAAACAGGGCCATTCGGTACACCTGTCCCCAAAGGCGAAACAAAAAACCTTACATATTTGTCAGTTCAGTTGTTGGGTTTGTATTTCATACAGACAACACCCCGCCTTAGGGATACACAAATTCAAGATGAGACAACTGTGTACAAGCAGACTGAGCACACGGCCTAGTGTCAACAGGTTTGAATGTTAGTCATACCTTCGTTCAGTCACTGTCCGGTAAGGATATCAGGTTGCAATGATACAGCTCCCCTGGGGTTGATATTAAAAAGTTTAAGCAAAATAATGCTCTGACATCTCAATAAAACACTTCAGTATTATAGTGTTTGTCTGTGACTTACTGGCAATAGCTATTATCCTTACTGGACTGAACAACCAATCTAACGAAATTAAAAGACTAAGTCCTCTAGGTTTGGTCTGGGTTTCCAGGGAGATGGAATTGGGAAAAAAAAAACCTTAGCATCTCATAAGAGTCAAGTACACACAACTGACCCAACAGTACCTAGAAAAGAGCAGTTCTTAGCATTTGTTCCCTTTCTTGCCAGATCTAATTTACTAAAAATATCAAGAGCTATTATTTCATGGTGCAGACGGAGGAGACAAAGGTCCCCATAGCACCTCTGAAGGGCCATTCACAAGCAGTGCTAAATTACATCCCGAGCACCCTTGCTAAATAGATCTGCACTGAGTGGACAAAGTTTGAGAGATGCACAAACAGCATCACCGACAGAGCAGAGGGCACTCTTGCTCTGAAACTGGAGACAGAGAAAGCGGAAGGGAAAAGATAGCAGACAACAATAAAAGCAGCAGCAAAGAAGAAGGAAGAGGGTCCAAGACAAATTTGATACATGTTCGTTTCCTTGCAGCTTCTAGAGAGTTCTGTAGGTTGCAAGATCCAGAAAAGGATTGCCACCTGCTAGGCCACAGTATTTCTATTTACTCATGCCCACCACATATATTGCCTCAAACTATCATTTCTGCCTTCTCTGTGAGCCAAAACAATGCCCACCATCTCACACAGACTGAACTGCAACTTCTTTAGGAGCCAAAAACTCTCCTGGCTCCTACTCAATGCACGCACAGCAGGTTACTGAACAGCAACTGGGACACAAACCTTGGCATAACCATTGGCAGCTGCCCAAAGGGAGAAATAGAAGATGAAGAAGAAAAAGTAAGCTATTACTGCAAGTTTAATTCATGGTATGGAAAGGTAGGTGAAGTGAGAAACAACAAAGATGTCCCTAAAGCTCTAGCAGGATGCACACAATCTGCCACCCTTACGGTTCAACAACAGGATTTTTTTCACTGCAAATGTTCATCCTGAGATTCCCAAAAAAATCTTGTCATCATGAAGATATGTTCTTTGCTCTTGTAGAACTCAGTACCTCCAAAGCTCCCTCTGTTTAACTAAGGGAGAGAAGCTCTTTTTGTATACTCTGGCCATCAAAACACAGAGAGAAGATTTACCCAGTTGTTTCTTATTGGGACTGAAGTCCACACTAGTGATAGCATCTCTGTGACCTTTGAAGTGTCTCTCCAGGGACGGGTCTTCCTAGAAAACAAGAGTTTTCAGACACTATAGATTAAAAACCATCTTGGTACAATAAAACCATTTTATTTTTACAACAAGCTGACCAAGACACATAGTCACGTATCAAAAAAACTAAGAGCGAGATGTTAGCCAAGCTGATGCCACCCTTGGGTCTTAGCGAACTTGCACAAATAACTTGTATATTTTGACAACATGCTCCTGGTGCAGAAACCCCAAAGTTGAGTTTGGAACAGATCAGCCATGTCGATGACCACCTGAGCAGGCAGTCAAGCTCAGCTTCGCTCCCACAGCTGCTCATGTCAGCCCAGGGGTAGCCAAAAGGCCACTGTTTGCACAGAAGGGACAAATTTGCAAGTCTTAACATGCCTGTCTAAATGGACAGGTAGAATCAGAACTGCAGCAAAACAGTTCTGCCATTCCCCTATAGCTGGGGAATGCAGCAGAGCACCTTGCTGCCAAGGCCAAGCAAAGCCTGACGTCAGGCAAAAACCAAACAAAACCAGCCACAAACAAGCAAAACACTCAAGAGGTTGTAACAGTTAAAAGTTGTCCAGAGTTCAGAACAGGCTGACCAGTCTTCAATCCCTGCTCCTGGCAACACTCATCACAGCCTGCTCCCCCTCAGGACTTCACCGCAGCCCCAGCCTGCTCATACAAGCACCCAGCCCCAAAAGAACAGGGCTGACGTCGCCCCACAACACCCAGCACCAGCCCTCCCCAGGTCTAGAGCCTGACCCCCAGCTTAGACGCTCCCACACACACAAACACCGTCCAATCCCACTTACAGCCCCAGAAAAACAGGGCTGACGGCCCCCCACAACACCCAGCACCAGCTCTCCCCAGGTCTAGAGCCTGACCCCGCACTTAGACATGCCCACACACACAAACACATCCCAATCCCAGTTGTTACAGCACTCCCCAGCAGCACTAAGCCCCTTCAAGGCCAGCTCTGCCCCCAGTTCCTCCCCAGCCCCAACTGCACGAGGCCACCCCACAGCCCAAGCCCAGGTCAGCCCCCGCTGCACGGCCCAACCCCAGCAGCACTGTCTCCCTCAAAACCCAGAGCT
>NW_010248394.1:0-15480 GCF_000690775.1 Eurypyga helias
CGACACCGACCCCTACGGCCCCGGACACGGTACCCCCCAAAGACCGGACCGGGCCGTGCAGTCAGGTTTGCTGTTGCCTTCCGCCGCGGAGGGGTCACCCACATCACCTTTTTGGGGCAGATCAGCCAAAATACCTGTGTCTCGGTCATTTCCAAGGATGCTCTCATTTGTCGCTGGATGCAGAGCCGCTTGTTCCCGCCGTGAGAGAGGATCCCCAGGGATGTGTGCCCTTGGGCAGGTTGCCTGGCTTGGTGGCTGGCCTCTCTTGCCAACCGAAGACTGATTACTCCCTCCTCCCCTTTTGCTAATCGTTTTACTTCTATTTCCCTTTTACTAATCACCAACTTCAGGTTTCTGTTGCGCCTTTCCGCTCACTCGGGCCAGGGTTGTAAACTGTTTTATTGGACTCAGCCGAGGGTCACGGGTGTGCAGCATGCCAGAGCCGGTAAAGGGAGCCTCTTTCATGTCCGGGATGATTTGTGTGAGGATTCCCACCCAAATCCCAGGGGAGAAGGCATTTCAGCTTGCAGGCCCCCTCCGGCACAGGCAGGGTCCTGGGGGTTGCAGAGATGTGGGACCCCTGCTCCCTGCTCAGATTTATACCTCTCGCTCCCAAAGGAGGCAGCTGACAGATGGGAATGTCTAGAATTTGAATTTCAATGGATTTTTGCATATCACAGTATCTTTTTGTTTTCCCTCCCTCCCCACACTGGCACTCGGAGGACACAGGATGCATTCCTAAGCATTAATTATTATTGATGCTGTAGTTCAGGAGAAAGGGGCTTCCTATTTAGAAATGCTAGTCCTTTGTTTGCTGGAGCCCCAGGGCAGTGAGTGCACACTGTGGAAAATAAAATTCCCAGGGAGAGTAGTTTCCCTGATTGTAGCAGACACTTTACAAGTAGCCATGGCTCGTCGCTTCATATTTGCTCAGAAAACCTCCCAGAAGCTATGGTCCATTTTAAGGACTAAATGCCTGGTAGGATCGTATTATTTATGACAGGGAAGACAGGAAGCCTTCCCTTTCCACTCTTCCCTGACCTCCTTTGTTCTGGGCACCACACAGGCATGAGAAAAGAGTCTCATTTGAAATCAAAGCCCTGGACTGGTAAGATAAAGGAAGAGAACAAAGCAGGCAAAACAATGCAGTACCTAAATTCCTAAGTCTTAGAAAGCAGATTCAGTTCCACCGCAAATCCCCAAAGTGTTGGGCCCGATTTTCCTTGGCAGTAAAGCTTTTTTACCCCTCTTTCGCTGTGGATGCCTGGGAAGGGATCATTTTCATCCTCTTTAAAGCGTTTTTATCCCGCTGGTGCGGTATGAAGTGACTCTCACGTCGATGAGGCTCATGCCCGATACCTGCAATATTGTTCCCACTCCATGTGAGTGGAAGTTTTGCTTCCGAGGGCAGAATCATCTCAGGGCAGGCGTTTAAAGTATAAACGGTTTACAGAGTTCGGATTGTACATAGAAAAAGAGGCAGAACAGTCACTGGAATTTGGAAGTAGCCTGGGCTGTAAACAGCTGCCCTCTGGCTAGTGATAGTGGGGATCAGCATCTTTTGTGAAGGGACTGGGGGAGCAGCAGTCATTACTGGTCCTGCTGGGAGGACGGCATGCTTCAGAGGGTCTGTACACCAAGTAACAGTAACGCAGCCGTGTGGGCTAAGAAAAGGAGGTAGAGTGCTGTGACCCAAGTCTCCTCTTTATTCCAGGTGGATTGCTCATGGCCCTTCCTGTTGGAATAAAGAGATTCCTTCCCAGTGTCTTCCCAAGGCCTTGCATAACAGCAAACATCCTCTCGCGCTAGGATTGGGCTCCATCTGCCAAACTCCTAATTATTCAACTTCTGTTTGTTGATTCATGTCAGATCTTTCCTCGTTGCTTGCCTCCTCCCACCACCCAAGCTGGAGCCTGCTGCCGTGCAGAACTGGAGTAACTCGACTGCGGCGGTCACTCCAGTTACCCTGGTTTAGCCGATGTCAGGTTTGGGCTGAAAGAATGACTAGCAAAAGCTCTGGGCTGCGTGCGTGTGTCCAAAGTACTTGATGTTACTCGGGGTTGGCTTGGGTCACTGTCAACTTTCTGGGAAATCTCCTGCTGGGCTGCAGGAGTAGAAACGGCGCGGGTGAGGTGCAGGCAGCCGTGCTGCACCTTCATTCAGACTGTGTTGAAGGCTTTTGATGAAGGGAGGCTGTTGCATGCGGCGTACAGCTGCTGTTTGAGTGAGGGAGGGCAGAGGCAGTCAGCCTTCTAGTAAGTACGAGTTTGAGGACAGGCGGTTCTTCTCTTCTCTGAAGCCGTGGCTGCTGTTGGCAGGACAAGAAACGCTTCGTTTAGGTTGTCTTAAAGGGAGGTTGAGGTCAGCCATTAAGAAACTCCATCTGTAAGGGTAGCTAGCATCTTGAGTTGAGCACATCAACCAACAGAGAATGTGTGGTGTTTTCATCACTGGAAACCCTTGAGTTGGAGAAACTTCTGGCAGAGAGGGCTGAGGTGCAGTTGGACCTTCTCTGGTGTCACCTAAGGGGTTGTTCTCCCCTCTTATTTGCAAGTCTCTGGAGAGTATCTAACACACAATTACCTGATTAATGTTGATGCTTACTTGGTTGTTGAAGACCTAAAATAGGGTTTCTTCTCCAACCATACGAATTGTGTATTAGAGACACATGGAAGTTGCAGTATCACATTCTCTTTAGAGCGAATTTTATGTTATGCAAAGGCTTCAGAGCATATTGATGCCAGGATGTCACAAATACATGAGTGTAGCGTGTGCTTGAGCGTGCAAGGTCAGACGATCCCGAAGTGAACACAGGGGAAACACCAACACTGTCCCCGGTGGGCAGATTAGATGTGTAGTTGGTTCAGAACCCAACTACAGCTTCGTAGCCAGAAGGTTCTTTTTTCAATAGGATCGTTACTCCAACCTGTCCCCAGTGGACAGATTTGATGTGTAGTTGGGCTAGTGATAACACTTCCCCGAGCCACAAGGTTTTTTTTTCAATAGGATCGTTACTCCAAGGTAAGCGAGATGAGCAAAGAGGCTGCCTTAAACTCTGCTAGAACGCAGAGGTTCAGCAAAATGGGGTATGAATGAATGAAAAAGGATACTGCAGGTGTTTCTCTTGCTATTTCTCTTCTACCTCCGCATTTCCCAGTTTGCTTCCCTTGTCTCCTAGTCCCACTGCTGGCCTTGTGACCTTTTCCATGCTACCCGAGCTGCTGACACTACTGCCTTGTGTGCTGAATGCCCTATCGTTCTGTTTTAAACTCTCATTTATTTTCCAGTTTTGCCCTCCGATAACTTGTTTCCTTTGAACTTAGCCCCGTGTCTTCTCATTTCCTCACCTTTAATTGCAATCCCTTGTGTTACCTACCCAAAGCCCATCCTTGCTTCATTGTCACTAAGACTGTATTAGTCAGTGCTGCTTTTTCTCCAGACACAATTCAAATATGTTAATTGTACTAATATGTACAGTGTTTGAATTGTATCTGGTCAATTGTTTGGTCAGATATGCTGTTAGCTTTTGAATTTGCAGCATCCTCTCTCTTTGGAAGAGGACTAATTAGACCCAAACGTAGTGAAAGCTGGCACACACCAGGCTGGTTGTATCATCTGGGCCTGAAAAGGCTCTGAGTGCGTTGCCAAGCTGGTAGGTCTCTGATGCCAGATGTTCCTACGCTCACTGAATTAAGCCAGTACTCCAACTGGAGCCAAAGGTTGGCAAGGACGAGGAAGAGTTGCAGTTTTGTTGAGGCTGTTGCTCACAGACGCTGCCCAAAGGATGGACCCAGAAGCCTGGGCAGGTAGAAGAGTACGTGCAGCTTCCTCCTTGGTAGACTTTGCACATACGAGCAGCAACATCACTTACCAGTTTTAATGACTTTCCATGTTTATGGTGCTCTTGTGATAGCTGGAAATATGTGCTTATTCTTGGCTGGTTCTTGTCATCAGTTAATTTTCATGGGGTTTTTTATCTAGTGACACCAAAATTAATCACCTTTAACATGTTTCATGGCTTCTCATAACGCAGAGGCCAGCCTTAGCTGATGTCAACCTGGCACAAGATAAAAGCTGCAGCATCAAAAAGCACGCAGCGTTTTTATTTCATTTTTCTTTACAGAGCAAATCGGTAAGTACACATTTATGAAAGTTTTTGGAGATAGAAGGATATTTTTAAACTCTCACATCCATGGCATTTTCAAATCTTTATGACCAACGAGGGAGCCCAGTGTAGAGATTAGTGCAATTATTGATGTGGTGTTGGTTGGTCCTTCTTCAAAACCAGCATCTTATTCCAGGAATAAAGGACTTGATGGTGCGTGGTTCCAGATTCTGGTTGGGTTTTTAGGGCTGTATAAATTAGCTTCCAAAATAGAATGTGCTGTGGCAGGAGGAAAGGAGTAAAACGTCTTGTTGCTAAGGAACATGACAGAGGACTGGGAGATGTGACTCAGTTCTTGGCTTTGTTTAATTTCTCTTCGGTAAGATGTGGGTCTACAGAGCGTGTCTTTCGAAGTGTGAAGGGATGGATATTAAAAATACTCGCTGAGGTTTCAAAGAGGGGCTGAGATAAGCGATGTGGGGAACTGGTTGAGCTCAGTCCGCTCACACGGTTAAATGTGTGCCTGGGTGTTGGCAGAATCGCGAGAAGGGAGTCTGTGTCCGCTCGCTCTCCTCCCGGCAGACTTCACTTTTAGAGGAGAATGGGTCTGGAGGGGCGAACAGCCTGGAAGCATTTCAGCTTGACTTGCTGTAAATCTCCCTTCAGAGAGGACGGATTCGCTTTAGTTGCGTAATACCTGGCCCTGTGGGTTTTTTGGGTTTTGTTTTCTGGTTTTGGTTTTTTTTTTTTAACGACATTCCCACACCTTTTTCCATTGTGGATTTTGAGGCTGGATATTGCAGTTTGTTTTTATACCGTGAACTCTGCAGCCACACGTGTTCTTGCTTCTGACCTTAGCACCCCGCTCTCCTCGCAGCGGGACAGCTGGGTTCTGTAGCGTGTAAAATCACCGGTAATGAGACGAGAAACACGCGGGGCATGTGCTGGGAATGTGGGTCAGCGTACACCCTCCAAGATTTTTCTCTTGGTGTCCCAGTTTACTAACCCTGTGTTAGAAAACACATTGCTGTCAATGATCTTGTTGGATTTTGTCTAGGCGTGATTTCAAACCCCAGATGTTAGGGACGACGAGAGGAGATACAGCAGGTATTCCTTGTTTGTTTAGCCTGGGTTTGTTTTTCCCTTGGCCAAAGGGAAATTGTGAGGATGTCTCAGGGGAAGCTGCTCTTAGCCAGGGTCACCGTACGCCTGGACATTCGCTGGGTGGGCACTTCTGTGCACATAAACCTGCAAGACGAAATCTGCTGTTTGTTGCCCCTGGTCATTGAAAAGAGGCGCAGGGTGAGCAGGCTGGGAGATGCCGTCCAGGGCTGCAAGTGTCTCAGCATGTGGACCATAGTCTGTTTTCTTCTCTGAGCCACGGGGTTTATCTTACTGAAAGGGGGAGGAAGATGGGCGACACAGGCTGCCTGTATTCAAAGACAGCCCATTTGGCTGTTTCAAAGCCAAGGAGTCAGGAGCCAGTGCGCTTTTCCATCCTACCTTTCCTTTTGTTGCCAACTCTGTGGGCAGCTGTAATTAAAGATTACATTTTAGAAGTGGCCCCAGGAAAAGTGTTATGACCCAGGCATGGTAGTTCTGCAGCTTGGGCTGAGACTCAAGGTATCGTTGGACCTTGTGCACTCTAATCTTGTGGGTGTAAATCCCGAGTAACTGCATCCCTGTCAAATCCGTACAGGCACAGGAGGGATCAGAAACTGGCTCTGTGGCTTGGTTGTGCCTCAGCAAACTCAAATTCGGCTCGTGTGCCAGGGGCTCAGGGTATGGCTTTGCAGCGCGTTGGCTTTGGCCGGCAGCTCGGCGTAAGGTCCGGTTTCAGTGGAGGTGTCCCCCCTCGTCCCCCTGGCTTGGGCTGCCACCACTGCTCACGCTCCTCCACCGTAAGAGCATCAGTTCAGCAGATGATTGTTATCCAGGTGGCTGCAGTGACTTTGCTGGCAGTGCAACCTCACGGGAAAGGGCAGGAACACAACCGGAGTGCCACGGCGAGGGCAGCGGGTCGGAGGAAGAGCTCAGCATATCCCAAGAGATCCCGTGAGCTTCCAGGGGGTTCCCAAAGGAGCCCATATTGTGCTGAACAGGAACCAGGGAGCTACTTTGGATCGGCTGTTCGCTGACACATTTCTCCAGTCAACAAGCTGCATGAAGTATATCCTGAAGTGCCTTGTCAGGCTGCGACGTTGGGGTGAACACGCCCTGCTTTTAATGAACTAATTGTTAGTTAATCGCTTTTATCAACGTCAGGGGAATTTGGGGCCTCTCTTGCTGTACCACCAAGCTTTTGTAGCGTAACAATAGCATGCTTTGATTGATAAACGTTCCTCAGGGAGGTGCAGTGTATGGCATTTTCCCAAAACCACAATAAATTACCTGGCACAAATACTTCTTTTTCTTCCTCCCCCCGAATAAAGGCTTTGGCCAGTGTAGTTATGTCAGCTGAGGGCGGGATATTTTGTCTCGCTCCTCATCCACACGTTCATGCCAGCAGAACTCCACGAGCCTCAGGTGGGTTTTTTTGTTTGGGTTTTGATTGGGGTTTTTTTTATTTCCAGCCAGTCTCACTATACCAGATGGAGAATTTGTCTTCGCTCATTCAGGCCAGGATATCTAGCCAAACCTGCCTTTCTGAGGAAAATTAGCCCCTGCTCCTTCTAGGAAAGCCTCCATTGCATGGTAAATAATTAGTTTTATAGGGGTTAAATCTGAGGTGGAAAGGAATATGGATAACTATTAGGGAGTTTGTTTAGATAATTCAGCACCACCTCTGGCTGTAGTAACCATGTAAAACTGGTAGTAATGCTGCTTTTTTCTCTGCATGTACTTCTGTGTCGCTCGTTAACCTGAACACCTTATGGGCAGACAAACTGAGTGGCTCAGATTTATCACATATCCCCACTGTACTGGCGGCATGACAGAGGAAGGTAGATAGGGCTAGTCAGATTATTCGCATCTCCTTAGTTTGTAGCAATTTTAGATGGTTTGTTTTGATCTAAACCCTGTGTCTCGATCCTGTAACTTCATTGCAGTCACTAATTCTGGGCTTTTCGAGGTGGCCAAACGGCTGTAGGAGTGTAGGACCATTACTTGTTTGCTTGCTGTTGCTGGTACTGCCACCAGCAAAGGTTTGGGACCAGTGTTTTTGAGGAGAAAGCGTTTATTCTGCAGGATTCTTGCTAGCATTGGTGCTTACCCATGGACCTGAGCTGCAGCCCTACCTTCATCTGAGCCAAAACGCATCGGGAATCAAATCTCTCTCAGGGTGCGTTGCTGGTTTGAGGGCCAAATGCTGGTAGAGGAAGTAGATCTTGAGAAGAGGAGGCTGAGAGGAGACCTGATCACTGCCTACAACTCCCTGAAAGGAGGTTGTGGAGAAGTGGGTGTTGGTCTCTTCTCCCTAATGACAGATGATCGGACGAGGGGGAATGGACTCAAGCTGCGCCAGGGGAGGGTTAGATTGGATGTAAGGAAGAAGTTCTTCACCGAAAGGGGTATCACACACTGGAACAGGCTGCCCAGGGAGGTGGTGGAGTCACCGTCCCTGGATGTGTTTAAGAGACGGGTGGATGAAGTGCTGAGAGATATGGTTTAGTGGCGGACAGATACGGTTGGACTGGATGATCTCTAAGGTCTTTTCCAACCCAGTGATTCTATGATTCTATGATCTCTCTCGGGGAGCGTTGCTGGTTTGAGGGCCAAATGCTGCCAGAGGGCTGGGAAGCAGGATGGAAAGCATTTCACGCTTTATTGCTCTTGGCAGAGAGACCGCATACCTGACAGCCTCCTTGGCTCTTGCAGCTTGTAAGGACAGCTTATCCTTATCAGGCACCTACGTGCTTTTTATTCTTTCTTACAACCCATCAGCGAAGAGACGACTGCTTGCGTTTTCTGGCTCCTCTCCTTCCCTGCCCAGGAGAAGCCCAGCTCCCATCAGTGGATCATCCTTCCGTAGGTATAAAACCCGAGCAACGCTCCGGCTGAGCTGGCAGCGATTCAGAGCGCGGCGTGGGAAGGTGTGTAGCCGAGGAGCCGTGCAAACGCTTCCACAGGCTGTCGATAAGCGAATTTCTGGTTACTGAACGTGCTCAGGCATTGCCCTGATGGGGCCATGGCCTGTCGCACCGGTCGGCTGCGGGGGGTGTGTTTGTAGGAGTCCGCTTAACGGTGCGGAAAACAAGACAATTATTTTAACCTGCACCTCGTGGCCTGCAGGCAGAGCAGGTTTATTGTGTTTCAGAAGCTCAGGTCTCCTTTCCATCTAGCGAGGTACCTGTGCATCGATACCAAGCAGAGCACATGCTGGCATCGTGGAAGGGCATCCACTGCACCTTTTTTTCCATTTTTAATGCCGGTGGTGACACCCAGACCTTTGGGTTTGGTGACGAGTGACCTCACTTTCAGAAATTCTGCAGTGCTGGAATTGGATGCTTCTTTCTCCATTTTAAGTCCATTATCTGATATTTTCATTTTTCACTAAGTCAGGCAAGATAGGTCCTGAAGGACTGCATACAGACCTTGTGAAACGATTCAAAGGAATACGCACGCTTTGGTAATTGCTGTATTTGTCTGTTTATTTGGCTGGTGGAAAAGCGCCTGTCTCAGCTCCCTCACCTCGGAAGCAGCGTCACAGGAGCCTGAGGGTGCTAACCCTTTGAAATTCCACGCAAGCCAGGATGAGACTCTGTCCCTGTTTATTCTTGAGCGGGCCTGATAGGAGATGATAAATGAGCTGTTACTTTACGGTGATGATGGATACAACCAAAATCTAGCCTAACTTTGTTCGGCATGTCAGCACAATCTGTTCATTTACTGCGTGTAATTAAAAAACCCTGTCAAACTGAAAACATTCCATTAATTAAAGCCCCCGTAGCTGCAGTTTGTCATGCTCAATGCTTCTGCCTTCTATTAAATGATTTGGGTTGGGTTGTGGGGAGCGCAGATGTGGGTCTTGCTGGCGATTTTGGGATTTCAGGTATTCGGATGTATTCCCCTGGTTAAAGGGATTAAAACACTGTGAAGGGTAGCATGGCATAACCTTGTTCTTGGGACGAGGCTTCTCATGTTGCCTGGTTGAGGAATACCCTGTCTGCTTGTACGAAGCATCACTGCATACATCTTTTCCGTCGAGCCCGTGTCCGGAGCCACTGGCGAATTGGCGGTGTGCGTACGAGCGAGCAGAAGTCGCACACCTTGGTCACCGAGGTTCTTCCTTGCTGCTGTTGTTTGCTTGGGACAGCGTTACTCTGCTGAATTTGGTTACAGTGCTGCGGGTTTTAATGCAGGTGGAGCACGCGGTTGTCTTTCCTCCCCGAGATGCGAGACTGGAGCAGGGAGAGGGTTGCTGGGATTGCCTTGTTGGGCTGCAGGAGCCTTTACAACGTCCTGGAGCTGCAAAGGCTTCCTCACAAAGCACAGGCCTTTATACCTAGTGATGTGCTCTTTTCAGGAGAGCTCCTCTGTTGTAAAACTGCCTTTAAATCACGTGTACAATGGCACTTTTGTTGGGAAGGCCCGAGCCCTTTTTCTTTCAGAGGGGCCTCAGGAAGCCAAGTTGACACTCGCGGGCATTGTTCTGCTTCCCATTCAAACCAGTGCTCAGCCTCTCCCCCCAGTTTGCATGAGTTTGTGTCACCCACTTCTGCCCGTTTTAAACTAAGCTGCCTTAGTTTTCCATTAAATAAACCAGAGAGTCATGCTTTCATCTTGCAAAGGCTTGAGAAGAGTCCGGGAGCTCATGGAGCCCTGGAATGGACCCGACCTCCCCGGCTGCAGTGAGATTCCTTAAAACTGCAGGTGTCCTGGAAAGGCAGTTGGTAGGACGTACTGCTGGACGGCCTCCAAGTTCAGGTATTGTTAGTCCTCCGTTTGTTCTGGAGGCGCCTAGGACTAGCAGAGCCAGTAACAACGCATTTGTTTCTGCTGTAGATCATAGAGAGTGCCTGTCAGCCTACATGGGGTGACTGGTTTTAGCCTTGCTTGCGTTTCCAGAGGTGAAAATTGTAGCTCTTGGGTGCTGCCCATCAGCCAGCACGCCCCGGCGGTCCTTCCCCACGCTCCCACCTGGAGCTGCTTGGCAGATAAATGTGCCTTTCTGCTAAACTCTTCCATTCCAGCTGTCTGCTGTTATTTCTGCACTAGCCAGGGATCGGATAAAAGCCAAGTCTCTGGTTAGTGTCGAACCTTGGAAAATCCGTTTCTGTAAATAATGGATCTTAATGTTTCTACAGTTCTTAAGTGCTCTGTCGAACGTGTTACGTTTGGTCCGGCCCACCTAAGCCAAGTCTAAATGGAAATGGGTTTTTTTATTTCCTTGCACAGTGTCAAAGAAACACGGCAAGCTCATCACCTTCCTTCGTACATTCATGAAGTCGCGCCCAACGAAGCAGAAGCTCAAGCAGCGGGGGATCCTGAAGGAAAGGGTGTTCGGCTGTGACCTGGGAGAGCATCTTCTCAACTCTGGCCATGACGGTAAGAAAACAATCCGCTCTTGAGCTCTGCTTCTGTTGGGAACCTTATTTCGGGGTGATCGTGTCTAGCAAAGGGCTCATTGGTACTAGTAATTGTGGCTAATGCGAATGAGAAGCGAGTGTTGTGGTTCGCCGTGGGAGCGCTGAAGGTGGATGGCACTACTGAAGATGAGTTCTCAACCTCTTGAACCTTTTGAATAAATATTAAGCAGGGAAATAACCTTTATTTATGTGTCAGCATCTGATTAACTGGCATGTTAAATCCAGACATTTCTCTAACTCAGCTGTGTTTGATTCGAGCCCAGTTTGCAGTGGAAATCCTTCATTTGCCTTTTCCCTTGGTTTCACAAAACTTGCAGGAATTAACTGGATATTATGTTTTGCCACAGCTTGTTCTTCTCCCAGTTTGTTTGGGTGAGTTTTCTGTAGCTCTTCTCCGTCCCTTTCACCTTCCCATCAGCAGCTTAGGGAGGTAGCAGGGAAAACCTCTCCGTTCAAGAAAAAATTACTCAACAGTTACCACTCTCCCTTGGATGAACTTTTGTTTCATGCGCTCTGTCCGCCCCTCTCCCTGTGACATCTCCAGTCCAGGCTGTGAAATCGGGGAGGTACCTGCAGTGCGAGTAGCACGCAGAGGACTTGGAATCCTTACACGGTTTGCCAGCTGAGGTCGTTCCCGTAAATGCCCCGTGCTGAGGGTTCTTGACTGTTCACGGAACAGCCGTGAGCTGCAGCCAGTTTGCTCAGGAGGTAAAGCCATTGGGAGACTGGTGATGGGTGTTTGGCGATGTCAGCTCGTGGATCCCTTTCATATTTTTGCTCCTTGCAGTGGATGTTGCAGCTGACCTCCTGTGCCAAATCTGACGTCTCCCGGCCTTTGCATGCGGGAGAAGCGGGGCGACGCGTGGGGCAGGAACGGCATTGGTCGTGTTCAGTGGTACTTCAGACTCCTTGTCGGTTCGAACGCCTTATGGTAAAGGGTGGGGAGCTGTTTCACGCACTTCCTCCAGCTGATTGGGTTGGTAACCGCAACGTGCGCTCCCTTGCCTGACACGGAGTGGTTTACTACCAGTTGGTGAATAATATGAGCTTGTTCATATGGGATCAGGACTGTGACAAGGCTTGTTGGCTTGTTAATTGGAACCAGTAGAGCTCTTTATTGCTGGGGCTTGAAAAGCATCAGGGCGCCAGAAACTGGATGGTGTGGAGACACAGACAGTAAGAACTACACCATGCGGGTCATTTACACCGCCGGGTAGCTAGAGACCTGGTTTTCTGTCCATGCCGGCGGAGCAGTCTTGGAGGGCAGGAGACATGCCAGCAGTGTGAGCTCATTAGTGGCAAGGAGAGAATTCCTTTTCATCCCCAGCTCTCCTCCTGCCCATTTTTGCTAGGCACAGGTCAGCAACAATTAAAGCTGTTCCCTGCCCTCTGTGCTGACTTCTTCCCCGGGCTTTACGGGGCGCGCGTTCTGATGAGCGATAAGAGACGCATCCTGAGCTGAGGGAAACGGTTGTAACTGCACTGGGGGCTCCTGTCTGCCAGCCCCTGGGAGCTCACTTCTTGCCTTGGTCACTCCACTCCCATCACGTGCCGCTGAGTGACTGAGCTGTGCTAATGAGGTCTCTCCATCGGAGAAGTTACCGGTTGCTTCCCCCCTTGATTGAATAACTCCTTCCTAACTCCCTGGAGTGAAGCAGATCCAAATTGAATGTTGCTAACAGGGGCATGTCTCCCTTTCACACAGCGGGGTTGGTTTTTTCTCCTGTGTGATTCAGCTCTCTGACCTGTATTCCAAGTGACGTAATCCCCGGGATTGGTTTTGTGGAGACGTTTCTGGGTTCCTGTGAATCAGGGGCCGTGTGTGCACAGCGTTTTGGGATTCTCTCGTTCTGTAGCATTAACATTCCTCGGTCTCGGAGCCAGCTGCAGGGCTGGTGTGCTGAAAGGGGACCGAGCTATCGCGGGAGACCCTGAGTTGAATTAGATACAGCAGAGATGCAATCCTGCTCCTTCAGCTCATAACCAGAACATAAACCAGTATTTTTATAGGAGTGGGGAGTACTGCAGCTGCACTCTGTGCATGGTACCTACTGGTAATGCTTTGGGCCGACAACCACAAAACATCGTGGTTCAGGGAGGAAAAAAACCCCACAAAACAAAAAAGAACCCAGTACATAGAATCGTAGAATCTTTTAGGTTGGAAAAGACCTTTACGCCCGTTAAGTCCAATCCTTAATGGATTTTAAATTAAACAATTCAGCAAGTAGAACATTCTGTTCAGCTTAATGCTCGTTTTGGTGGTTTGCTGTCCAATACCCAAAAGATTTAGCAGGACTGAAGGAGAAAATGGCACTGCCCACGGTGTCTGGAGTGAACGGCGAGGCGCTCCTGCGCTCCTCAGAAATGCGGTGTTGAACCAAACTGGAGGTATGTTAATAATGTCATTAATTATCAGCTTTGGGAAGCTGACAGAGCCAAAATCCTCAATAGTTTGCTGTGAAACAACATGGCCAGTCCCGATTTTGCAGTCATGAACGTCGGTACCTCTGCTCATTTATATAGGAAGTGGTGAGAGAGGAGCAAACCGAGAGAATAAAGGGATAAGGAAGGATGAAAACTAAACAGATCTTGTATTTTTTACCGAACGCTGTGTCGAGGCGCAGATTGCCAAGGGGGCAAAAAACTGCATACCCAGAAGGGACTTCACAAATGCAGAGGATATGTTTTACCTACGGCAACATGTTCTCTTTCTGCGGGCTCAGCATCGCCGCATCCACCGCGCCTCTTTCAGAAGGAGGATAAATTGGCATGAGACGCGTAGGAGGAGAGCGATACGGGAGCGTGACCTGTCTTCCGGAGCGAGAGCGCAGGCGATGCCATCCCGCAGAGCTCCGCACACGTGCGTCACGCTCGGCATGCGCCGAGTCCTGAACGAGCCACGCGTTGGCCGCGGTTTGCCTGAGGTTTTGAGGTTCCTCTTGCGCTGCGGCAGAGCGCTCGCTCTTCGGGAAGGCTCCTCTCCGCCTGGCGTGGCGGAACTCGTGTCTGCCGAACGTGAGGGTACGATGCGTCTGTCAGTGGAGTGTCTCCGTAGGGGAGGGTGTCTGGATAAGGTGGTGTGAGTGGAGCAAGCAGGCTGGTGTGGCTACTGCTGCCTTTTCATTTGTGATGAGGGTGCAGCTTGTCATTTCTTTAATTGTTGTGTTCGGATCTGAGAAGTAGCACTGCAAGCAGTTGTGGGAAGGGAGGTAAGGTTTTTAACACGTTCACAATAACAGCGGATGGGGTGAGGGCTGCACCCTGACGTCTTTCTGTGTGCCTGGTGATTCATGCTGGGGATTGGAGCCAGTGGCGGGCTGGCAACTAGACAGGCAGGGTCCTGGGTTTTGCATTGGGTTGGTTTTGGGTTTTAATCCCAGTTTGTAGTGCGCTGACGCTTTGAGCTCCCCAACCAATGATGGGGCCCTTCTGTGGAAGGAGTTACACATCCATGCGGTGCAGAACAGCCCTTTCCCAAGGCCCTTGTAGAGGCAAGACAGCGGTGAGGGGAAGGGAAGCACTGTTGCCCGGTTTGTTAGATGAGGATCTGAGTCATGGGCAGATCACAGGATGGTTTTTCAAAATCATCTGCATTCTGAGCTGCATTCCGAGCTGCATTCCAAGGGGGGAATGGGGAACCACAGTGCTCCTGGTCACTGCGCTGGCGTGTACGTAGCTGTGTTGCTTTTGGTGAAGGAAACAGTGGTCTGTTTTTCTTCCTTCTCCCTGTCACATGTCAGTTCTGAATTAGGGACCGTAGGAGTAAAACCTGTTCTGATTTGAGGGATTTTGACTTCTTCTTCTTTGGGTCTAAATCTAGCGAAGGTCTTGGCGATGCTCCCTTTGAGTACGTTGACTTGCACAATCCCTCCCCAGTCGGCTGTAGTCACCCAGTGGAGCCTGCCCTAAGAGGCTCGTCCCCATTTAATTTTAGTGTGTTATTCATTTGCTGGCTCCTCCTGGGTTTTGGATACTTCCCCTGCCAGCAAAGCGTCATTTGGAAGCAGACCAAGCTTAGCAGGGAGTAGCTGTTTCTTCATCGCCCCGAGAGCTGTTCCCAGTTGGTTTGGTGCCGCTGACACCCACCACGCTGGTTTGTTTTACAGAGCTGCAGCAGGCTCTGCACAATCCCTGGTTCATGAAGAGGCCTTGTTCCTTTTGTTGGTTGGGAGACTTTTTCCCCCCTCATTTTTTTTTCTCTCAAAAGAAACCAAATCAAATTTAGCTCGACCCCGATTAGAAAAAAATGTGCTTGCAGAGGATGTGTTCATGTAGTGTGGGAGCTGGTTAAATGCTGCATTGCAGCATCTGTACCATGTCCTCATTTGTGCCTCAGAATATTTCCAAACGGAGCTTTTCCACGGCTTCTGAATCGATGACGGGTGTAGGCGTCCGCAGCAGTGTGGGTAGCAGAGGCTTTGTGCCTGGCTGCGCGGAGAGGCCGGTGGGCTGGGAAGCCAGGCGGGTTCTCATCAGGGTGTGAGGCCAAGGGGCACGCAGGGATGAGGCAGGTTGGACGGAACGGGGAGGCTCGGCAGTTGTGGATTTGGTGCTGCAGTCCCGGTGGTGCCGTTTCTCCCCGGCCTGGGGAGCTCACCGGTCAGTCAGGGCGGTTAGCCGCCATGCCTCTGGGTCTCCTGCGCGGTCGGCGCGCCGTCGCTGCGCCGGGAGCTGCCGCGCGAGGGGTCGGCTCTGTTAACGGGATCCTGTAGGCTACAAGCAAATGGTATGTTTTAATGCCTATGTTTTAATGATCTTTACGGTCCCTTCCAACCCAAACCATTCTATGATTCTATAGGGCCTGTAGTGACAGGACAAGGGGTAATGGGGTTAAATTGAAAGCCGCGA
>NW_010248394.1:15607-36637 GCF_000690775.1 Eurypyga helias
GGTCTAGTGGAAGGTGTCCCTGCCCATGGCAGGGGAGTTGGAACTGGATGATCTTTAAGGTCCCTTCCAACCCAAACCATTCCATGATTCTATGATTCCAATACCTCTTTATGCATTTGTTGCATTGATACATCATCAGCTTCCATAATGGGAAAAGATGGATTCAGAAATGGCAGTTCTTATCAGTGGACCAGTCTCCAACTGGCTCTAACCCTCAGTTTTGAATACTAGAAAATAGGGGTGATCTGTCACCAACAGGCAGAGGTATTGCTTTTCTAGCTGCAGCTGTTTGCAAGGGATGGGTCTGTTCTCTTGTGCTGGTTAGCGTGCTCTTCAGGTAAGCTCCGTAGGGCACCTTGGGATTTCTGGTGACATCACAGCTTGGTCTGGGTCCCCTGGTGTTATCCTTCCCTCCCAGCCATCCCCTGGCCATGGCTGGGTGATGTGGCTGCCTTCGATGCTAATTTATTGCAGATCTGAGTATGGGGAGAGCGCTCTTACCAGAACAGAGAAACACAAGGAATGAGAACTCGGGCAGCATCTTGGCCAGGATCTGTAAAAATCTGGTTCCCCTTAACTCAAGCATAAGCGTGGCAATCTGTATGTCGTCTCTTTGGTTCCTGGTATTAATGTGAGGAGTCCCTTTTAATAGCTAATAATTTTCATTGTAATAAAAGTCTGCCTGGCTGCCTTTGGATCTTCGCCATGGGTGAAGGAAGCCTGGATTTGGAATTCAGGCCAGCTGCCTCTTACATATTTATTAATTTTCATTTTTCTTGATGTTTTAACTCTTAGAGGGTGAATTTAACAAGTCCACTCTCTCACTGCTAGAGAGTGATATTGAACATGACAAACAAGAAGTAAAGCAAACTTCACTGGAAAGTAGAAAGTTATAAATATTTACAAAATAGTTGGTTTTTGCCCCATCCTTTCTTTAAATACTATTTTTAACTGTAAACACAAAGCGGCCCCCGAAAGCCAAGAACTTCCAATTTATGTTCTGCAGGCCCAGCTGAAATCCCTCCTCGTGATGTCCTCGGTAGGGAATTGCTTTGCTCCAAGGTTTTCCACTCGGAAAGCCGTTCTTAGCCTTCACAGAACTTCCATCAGAAATAGATTTTTACCTGGGCCTGCCACCCTTCAAGCAGCAAATAGTTACGTGGCGGTACAGCAACCCCGGAGTGCGCTTCCCGAGTCTGCTTGGGATTGTTACGACTTGGCCGTTGGCAACCACGTCAGGAGCTTTGCCTACGCAGTAACTTCTTGTTCTTACGTGGAGGTTTACTGAAACGCCGCACGAAAAAGGGGAAGGGGGCGTGCGCCAACCCGAACGCTTGGATGGCAACGGTAAAGTAGGCCAGGGTCGTTAACGATGGGCTGAGGAGGATGTTGGCCGTGGATGAGGCTGAAGGTTTATATTAGGTGCATTCATTCCCTGAATGAACCCTTGGGGCATTTTTGAGGTGTTTTCAGAGTATCCAAGCTGACAAGTTTGAATGTGAACTAGAATGTTTCAAACCTCCAAGCAGGTCCAGATTTTACGTCCTGCTTTTACTTCCGTCTCTATTTTTAAGTATTTATATGCCTAAAGGAGGTAATGATGGAGACATAAATCTGAGTTTTGAGGGATTTGTTTGCATTTCTCTCTTTCTGCAAAGACATTTCTTGTGTGACTTTGGGCACGTCCTTTGAAGTAGAATTCATCTCTTTCACTCTTAGGCATCTAGCAGATGGATGTATCTGGAGGGCGATTCACCCTGTCTGCCATAATATAGGTGTTAAAAAAAACCCAAGACACAGTGGATCATAACTTTTCCATCAGCACAGCAGGAAAAATAATGCATCCTTACTTACCCAGTAATTTTTGTGATGCTTTCCTTGATGCCAGGGGAAAGAGCGCCATAAATAAAACACACGGCAAGTGGAGGATGCACGCACGGGGCTACAGCTCACAAATCAGTAGGTGTATCTTGTGTGTCCTGGCAAGCTGCCTAATTCAGGCACCGAGGAAACCAGAAATCTTCCTGTTCTGCTTCCCTTAATGGTATTTTTCCATGCTCTACGGTCCTATTGAGAAAATGGAAACTGATTCATTGTAGAGTACATGGCTAGTCGTTGTACAGTACGTGGCTTGTGGAAGGGTAAATCCTACACTGGCGTGTTTTTTTCAGTTACCAAGAAATGGTAGCTGATCTGTCAGTGCCCATAGATGTGCCACAGAGGTACATTTAATGTTTTCTCCTCCTGGAGTGATTTACTTTACTTACCGATTTGCCCAAACTGACCATCTGTGTTTATTATGGTCCTTTATCGTTTTCTGCTTGTTTTATGTTACGCAGCGAAGAAATAACCTGTCTCAGCACTTTCACTTGCATCTGACTCTATCTTTGCCACAGCTCTGGGCAGAGATATGGGGTAAAGGGGTTGGGAAATGGTTGTAAAGTTGCGTTCTGGGGGGAGAAACGGTTGTAAGGTTGCATTCTGGGGCAGTAATGCAGTGGGGCCGGTGGTAATATTAGCCAGTCCCTTCCATTCATCCGGCTGGCTGTTTCTTCGTTGGGCTATCCCTTTTTGCAGGAGGTTGGTGAGGTACTGAAACCTGTTGGTCTCAGCCATGCCAAAACCGGTTTCCTTTCATTATTGCACAATTTATAGTAATGGTTTTCTATCAGAATCCATCTCCAAGGGACTTGGGCAATCAAAGACCGAAGCTGTGGCCAGTGAGCTGGAACTAGGCGCTTGGGAGCTCCAACCCCATCGCTCACGCGCTTTCTGTGGCCTCAGGGAACTTGCTGGGTATCTCCCCTTCCATCTCCACGCTGGTAAAATCCACCTGACAGGCTGTATCTGCCCCCGTGGGTAGGTTTCCAATACTGGTGAAGTACTTGGAGCATAAGAGCATGATAGAAACAGTATTTTAAATAGTATTTATGCAAGTGTTAGCACAGGTGGTTTTGTTCCTTGGTTGGGTTTGCATAACTTGATGAATGTAAACGTGCCAACCGTGTTGGAAACCAAACGGTGCTGAATTCACTGCAGCGCTTCTGTAAATCATGGAAAGGCTGTGTTTTGGGTGCCTCAGTGTTTCTTCTGACCTGGTAGCATGTGCCCGTGCACACACAGACCCACATCATATGAAAGATGGACCCAGCTGCCTGGACTCAAGCGGGGTAGTTGACCCAGATTGCAGATGAGCTTCTTGCAGATGCGCTCTCAGCTACGCAAACTCCTTCAACCCAAGTTGATGCTTTTAAAGGCCAATAGATCTGAGCTGTTTTGGGCAAATTTCCAAATGTAACAGACACTGTTATCGACACACCACCTGCCCTCTGTATTGCTGCAACTCGGGGTTATTGGGTACGGGGTTAGCATTGCGGAGAGGTACACGGGGTCCCCGTGGGGAGTTACTTGTTTGGGGGAAGTAGTTGCAGAAAGGGAGAAGAAGCTTTTGCAGTAAAGAAAAGGGACCATTTCTCTCTCCCCTTCTTTTTCACCCTGCCTGCAGCTGTGAGGAGAGGAATTCTTTATGCCTGAGTGACCCAGAGGACAGCAGGGAGATGAAAATTAATTTCCATTTCAAAACACTACAGCTGTAGGGGAACACGCATGAAAAAAAAAAAAGCCGCAGTCCATACAGGACTCTTACCCCTTTCCTCTTAAAGAGGTGGATGCTTTTCCCCCTTCAGACTTACTGTAGTAATTGATCTAAGCAGAAAAAACTAGCACAGTCTAAATAGGAATGTATTGGTAGTGTCTTTATTCCATTTTGTAGGTATTTTGTATTAAAACAGAAAAAAGCCAACCCCAGAGCATTTGCTGGATACAGCCCGGGAGATGGATGTACTTAGAAAGGCTTCAGTCTGTGATACACGTGGTACTTCATGGAATCATAGAATGGTTTGGGTTGGGAGGGACTTTAGAAACCATCTAGTTCCAACCCCCCTACCATGGGCAGGGACACCTTGCACTAGACCAGGTTGCTCCAAGCCTCATCCAGCCTGGCCTTGGACACTCCCAGGGATGGGGCATCCACAGCATCTCTGGGCAACCTGTTCCAGTGCCTCCCCGTCCTCTGCGGGAAGAATTTCTTTCTTTGCAGTGCAAAAAATTTCTTCCTTCAAGTGCAGAACGCCCCAGCACCGCCGTACCCGTGACGTGGAGAATGTGGCTGATCTCCCGGGGCTTGACAAACGTGATTATCTGCCTTATGCAACACGGTGGGATTTATGTTTCTCAGGCTTCAACTTTGCACCTTGTTTGCACAGTTCCTGGATAAGCTGCCATAAAATGACAAGTCCGGTCTTAAAAAACAGAGTCCGAGTCCAGAGACGGGCCCTGTGTGGAATCTGCCCTTGGAACCGGTTCCTGGTTTATGGCCCCTCTCTTCCCACGGGCAGAAGTCACACTTCAGATAGAAGCATTGCACATTCCCCAGAAGCAGTGCAGCTTGGGCTAGCGGGCTCGGACTTTGCTCGGCTCATCAACAGCATAAATAATTTTATTGTGGGTCGCTTCTGGAAAACCGGGAAGAGAGCATCTTGCGGGAAGATTGCTGCTTGGTCAGTCTTGTGCTGCTCTCTTACTCCCGGTGATTCAAACATGGGGACAAAGATTGAGGAGCCTGAGTTTCAGAAATGAGTAGTTTGAAATGAGATTCCTAGAAAAAGTTACAGTCTGAATTATTACAGGGTGTTTTACTGTTCTTTTAGAAAATACTTGGGCAATTCTTCGCAAAACTGAGCTAAAAATAGGAAGAATGATTGGGGTAAAAGCAACTCTTTCTTCGGGCGAGGATATTCTTTGTTGGGTTCTTACATAACCACGTGTTAATATGCTGAGGGAGCCGGGGTTGACTGGTCTAATTTCAGCTCTCTGGAAGTTGACGGGGTCTTCGCTAGTCACAAAACCTCAAGCAAGGGGCAAATCCATGGTGCAGTTCACACCTTCGGTGTTGTGCTGGGTGTTCTTGGGGCACTTCGTCCTCTGCACGTACCCGTCCTTCCTCACTGCTTGTGAAGGCAGTCGGGACAGTTAAGTGTGAGCTGCCTCCACCTAAAATTTCTCTTACAGCTGATTGTTTTGAGCTACGAGGATATAAGTTTCACCGTATCCCTTCACCTTCTGTTATAGTCCTTCACTCTGTTCTCTTTGAGATGCTTCCTCAGCACCGTGCCGTGGTTCTTACCTTCGTTAGGGCCGTTCGGAGCGGTGCTCGGACCAGTTTATTTCATTTTCCCTCGTTCCTGCTGGGCTGCAGCTTTAGCTTTCCCAGGTTGGTTTGCTATGTGTGGAATTCAGCTGAGCAGCTGCATTGCAGCGGGCTATGGGCCATTAACCAGCCAGAAAGCCTGGCTGGGGTGGCCGTTCACCTCATTGCTGTGATGTTGTGGAAATGACGCTGCTGGAGGGAAGCTTGACGGGAGGCCTCGTTCCTCAGGCTGAACAAATAGTTCTGATTCCAGTAATGCGCTAAGAAAATTTAAAAAAAACCCCAAACATAGCAAGCCTGGCATGACAAAAGATTAAAAGGAAAAAATAAAACCGAGATAGGAAAGGAAAAGTGACTGATTTCAAGATGAATCAAAATGGTCTTCAGAATGAACACCATAAAACTTCTGCTTCCTCTTAAAGGCAAAGAATTAACCAGTTAACGAGCCCTAGGAGAGGCAATAAACCTTTCAAGCCAGCTGAGAGATGCTCAGGAACGAGTGGAAAAAATTCCTTTGGCTGCTGTGGTGATGAAATACGCCGGGCTCTCCTTTGGTGCCTCCACGTTTCCAGCCTTCCGTGCTTAGTTTCCTGGAACTACCTGTTATTTGAGACAGCGGAGGGAGGGAGGGAATGTGGGAATGTGACTGTGGAACAGGAGATGTGTACAGCGCTCAGACTCTCGGGACGGGGTAGGTGTTCCAGTGCAGCACCTGGAAAAGTCACGGTGTGACGTCCGAAGCCACCGTAGGTCGTGCTCTGGGCACGCTTCGTGTTCGCAAAATTAAGTCTGAGCTTGTGCTGTCACCCTGCTGTTTCATTCCATTGGAATGAGGCACTGTTCCCTCCAAACGTGTGTGAATACAAATATATATAAGCGTATATTTAGCTGAAGGGCTTGGGATGCAAAGGGGCGAGGGAGGTTAAACGTGCACGTAATTGGCAGGTGTCAGCTTTGTTGAAAACTGAAGTCGCTGTTCCAGCAAAGGGCCGTCAAGTGTAATTACAGCCCTGCTTGAATTTCAGTCACTTCCCCAACCATGCAAAATTCCCCCAAAATATCTATGGTGCTGGCATGCTATATTTAGCTTAAAGAACAGATCGTCCTGGTAACCAGATTAGGAAATGCATAGAACAAGCCTGCTGCAAGTTTTTCAGTGTATATTAATTATCCTGTGCCCAAGATCTTCCATGACAAGGACTTTAGGAAGTGTGCTGCTGGTGCTCCATCCCTCACCTTCCCCCCATTCTCCCGTCACCCCGTTCACATTGTCACAAGGGGTTGCGGCTCAGCTGAACTGGTACGTAAAGGCCGTTCTTGCCGTGCCGTTTGTTTGCACGGGTAGATAAACGCCGGGGGGAGAAGGCCTTGGGAACACAGAGCTGGCTGCCGGGTGCACAGGCCTTCCGTTAGGGAGCACAGGCAGGTATCCCGGCTGTGCTGGTGGCTGCGGATGAAGAGGAGAGCTGGCTCTGTAGGTTCCCCATGCCCATCCCGGATGGTATCAGCCTCCCCATAGCAACTGGGCAGGCAGGGAACGTGCTTTTTTTTTATCTGCTAATTTATTGATTTCAACGGTGCTACCCATCCCAAGGGCAGCCCCATTCACGTCCCAGTGTGGACCGTTGTTCTTCGGGTCACACACTGCAGTGCAACGTAAAACCCATTTCGGCCCTTTTTGGCAGCTGCTTGGGTGTGACACAGCTCCTTCGCTGTTCGCTTAAAGTCTTAAAACTTTCCTCTTCAAGACACGTTGGATCTTTTTGCGGTAAGGGGTGAGTGCTGTCCTGCAAAACTGGTTTTTGAAGGAACATTTTCATGTGCCGTGGGGATTTTTGTTCTGTCCCGTGCTCAAGCACGGAGCGGATGTGCCCCAAGCCCAGGATGCACCTGCTGATTTCCAGGGAACCACTTACAACGAGTCGTTGTCTCGCTGCACGAGTGTTTGCTGCAAGCTGGAGAAGCACGGAGCATCCGAGTTCAGTAGCACTTAGGAGAACTGACTGGCAGATGGCATTTGCTGCTTGATATAAGGGGATTTACCACATGACCTATTCGGAATCTGTGTCACGTGGCAAATTGATCAGACCTGGCATCTAATGTGAGGATAAATCTAGATCATCATGGGAGCTGTAGCAAAAAGGTGGATGGCAGAGGCATCTTCGAGGATCTGAGCTGTTTCCTTGGAGATTTGCTGATGCTCACAAGCGCTCAATCCTAATTTTCTTTCTGTGTTTGGGGCAGCTTCATCTCCCTTTTATAAATAAAGTGATTTGCTCCTCCTTAAGCTGACAAGGATGGACAGATAGCTCCGGCAGTGGGTGCTGCGTGAGGCTGAGAAGTCAACTGGAAGGAATCGGTTGGTGAAGCGGCTTGAATATTAACTTGACACCTAATTATATCCTCTGGGCTTATTTTTTCCATTCTGTCATACCCCGGCCTGTCTGCAGTTTCTGTGAGCGTGGTATGTTGTGTGGCTGTCAAAATCCAGTCACGCTGCGGTAGACATTGGGGATGAAATTATTGGTTGTAAAGACTCTCCTGGCCCTGGTGCAGAAAGTAGCATCTCCTTAACATTTATATTTGCTTAAACCAAGCAGTGTGGGTTAATCCTGTGTAGATTGGAAAACAAAGGAAGTCTTCGCCCAAAGAGTGTATTTACTCAATTTTATAGCTCTTCTGGAATGGAATTTAACATCACAGTTCTCGTGTGAGTTGTGATGGGACCTGCACTGTCTCTGCTTGACAAGAATTGACTTTTTTTCAACCTGATTCATATCCTTTGCTTTAAAGAAATGCCAGAACACCTCTGACCAGTTCCCATACCAACCCCTAAGGTTAAATTCCCTACAGGCTTTCTCCTCGAAGGAATAACTAAAGCAGTAGCCCGTGGGCTTAGCTTCTGGCATCTGACAAGACCGCAACCTGAAGTAGAGCTTTAGTAACATCCTCAACTAACCAACACCACTTGTTCTTTAGTCCCCCAGGTCCTCAAGAGCTGCACGGAATTCATTGAGAAGCATGGCATTGTGGATGGAATATATCGTCTCTCCGGGATTGCCTCCAACATCCAGAAGCTGCGGTAGGGGCGCCGTGTTGGACAAACCCGTTGGCGTGGGACGGGTTGAGAGGCTGCGCCGTGGGGGTTGTGGGGCATGTGCGCTCGGTGGGTGGCACGCTGGGTTTGCCACCGCCTCGGAGCAATGCAGGCTTGGTCGGCAGGCTTCGTTGTGTGGGATGTTTTCCGTCCAGATGGAGTATCAGAAAGCTCTGGGGTTGTGGTGTCACCGTGCTGTCGTGTTTCATTCCTCTTTTGCTCCCGGAGCCCTTCTGAGCCCACGGCCTCACAGAGGCAGCAGAGGGCTATTTTCCATATGAAGGAATATCCGTTTTGTACCAGCTATTCCCAAGATCAAGGGACAGGTTTGAGCCGGTGCAGTTGCTGCACAAACCATCGTAGGATGGGCTTTTTCTGGTTCAGCTTAATCCTGTTTCTCATCACAGCAAGCTCCATCCACAGACTCTTGTTTAGCTGTTGCCCACAGCAGTCTTGGCTGAATAGAATGCTTGCCCTTGCTTCATCCCTTTAAATCCTCATTTTTGACTTGTGGTGGACCATCTTTCTAATCGCTGCCCTAGTCAGTTTTTTCCCTTTGTGTTGCCAAGACCATTTGCTCCTTCGCCGCTTTCCAAAGGTGCTTTAAAAATGCTTTTCTAAAACCTGAATGGTGTAATTCCCTGGTATGGCACAGAGAATGAAGTGACAGCCCATTTTTCAGTTTTCTGAGACGTTCCAAAGACAAAAGGGAGTACATGGCATAACGTGTAGTCACTGTCCCGGCGTTCATCTAAATCACTACAGATTTCATAAGTGTTTGATTAATGTAGGACACGTTGCATTGCTGTAGTTTCCAGCTACATAAACAGATCATTAGGCTTATTTCAAAGCTAGAGCTGCAGTATCCTTATTAATGAGTCACTGTTCTTAAGTTTCACAGGGAAGAATTGGATCTCCTGGATTTAAAGGGCTTTTTGGGTTGGCGAGAAAGTTAGAGGATTTATTCCACATGGGAGATTTACTCCAGGACAGAGGTTGGCTCTCACTGCAGTCGCCGCCTTTATTGGGCTGGTGGGCAAACCAGAGCGAGTGTAGAGTTGGTGTGTGTCTCCCTGTATTCTGGCTTTTTCTGAGAGGCTCTGACACAGCATGAGATTTATTCCTAGGAATAAAGGTACTGGAGTCCTGGAATAGGGCAGGATATGGCCAGATTTCAGCCAAGGTGTTTGTACGGGGTGGGTTGGTGGATCTCCCGTCTGAGTGATCGCTCCCTCCGTGGAGCCACGTGCAGGCACCGAGTTTCTCTCCAGGTGTAAGTGATGAGTCAGGACATGCCTGTGGGAACAGTGTACAGTGAACGCTGGCTGTGGCAGTCCGTCACCTGGGGAAAACAGGCTCTTGTTTCCTCCTTCTGTGCTGTCTGTGGGGTGAGGAGCAGGGGTGGACTGTTCAGAGACGTCTTCTGCCCAAAGTCAGGCTATGGGCAGTCAGGCTTTCGTGCCTAGAGAAAGGAAGGAGCTCCTCCTGGTCTTGTCAGAGGTGTGCAGTTGACTGCTGCGGCTACAAAAACACCTGGTGTCTCGGACACGGACACAAACTGGCTCTGTTCTGTAGGCAGCGAGGTGAGCTCCGTGTTGGAGCTGTGCTGAAGGCATGTTTTATCTTCTGCGTTACACACTGCCAGGCTCAGACACGGGGAGAAGCCAGGGGCATTGCCACCAAGCCCCCGCCATCGTTGCAGTCGTAGCGTAGGCAGGATGATTCCCCACGTCGACGATAAGCAGATATGGTTTACAGCCTCAAGACCCTCGTGGGGAACTGGAGCTTCAGCCAGAGCAGCCCCAGTGGCCTGCCTCCCCGCGCGAGTCCCTGCAGGTCTGGCCTGCTAATTTGAAACAGCGCTCTCCACGCACGAATCGCAGCAGCGAGCCAGCTCGTGGCCTCCTAAGCTCAGCTTTTATTTCATAAATGTTGGTGATTTGGGGTTTTCTCTCCCTGAAAACCAAGGGAATGCTCGGGATTTTTCTTCATGTGGCTCCTGGCTGTCTTCACCCTGCAGCAGAGGCGAGCTCAGCTCACCAGCTTGTCCCCAAGGAACTGCCGCACACACTAGCTTCCATGTGCAGCAGCTGCCGGTAGCGCTGCTGTTCCATTGCTTTATCGCTTCAGTTTCCAGGCCTTTGGAATGCACAGGGACAGCAGCTTTCATTCAGACCTGTGGGCAAGGGCAGCTCCCAGTCACAGCCCGTGGGGGTTAAGTATTCCGATTGTCTCCCTGGTCTTGGAAGACGTTGTCTGGAGACCTCGTGGCAGGCCTTGTTGCAGCGAAAGGGATTGCAGACTAGCCAGTGTTGTAAAATGAACTGGACATGCCTTAGTAGAGAGAAAAAAAAGCCTCATTTTGGAAAAATCCAGTCTAGCAGCACCACAGCCATGGGTCGTGTGGCTTTGGTGACTAAGTACTTATTTATTCCTGTAAATCAGGAAGCCCTTCCTTTCCCGACTGTAATTTGTGCTGGGGTTTATTTTCATTCCTCCTTTTCAAACCCCTTTGCTCATTTTTCTCTTCTCATTTCCAGCCACGAGTTTGACTCCGAACAGATTCCCGACTTGACAAAGGATATTTACATCCAAGACATTCACTGCGTGGGCTCCCTCTGCAAGCTCTACTTCCGCGAGCTCCCGAACCCTCTGCTGACCTATCAGCTCTACGAGAAGTTCTCGGTAAGTCCAAGGCCACGACCCCTTTCACTTTCCACTTCCGTGTGACTTCATAGACACAGGTCAAACAGAGAAAGGCTGAAAAGGATTCAGCAGCAAGCAGACCTCCGAAATCACCAGCCTAACGCTGATCCGGTTTGCGCAGATACATCCCCCCATTCAAATCCCAGGCAGTGCCCTGGGATTGAAGTCCCTTTCCTGTTTCCCATTTCGCTTTGCTCACGGGTGCCTCTGCCCCCTGTGTCTCACTGTACGGGTTCCGCTTTTGGGGCCCCACGAGAAGGTTACTGGGACACTAACAATGCTTTGCAAGAATTCCCCTGTTGTTTGCCATTCCCCTATGATTTCTCAAGCAGGAGTGGGATGAGAAGCAAGTGCTACTCGGAGCTGAACACCCACTCCAAGGAATTGCTCTATGAATCAAGCTATAAAGTGGCCCAGATCTTGATTTACTTTATCCATGTGCTGGTCTGTCCCCAAGAGACAGACGCCTCTCTGAAGAGGAGCACGTTGGCCACGTGGTTAAGACCGCTGCGGCAGGTATCTAGTGTTATTTGCAGCTGATTCCCTTCCTGCCTCGTTCCAGGACGCGGTTTCTGCTGCTACAGATGAGGAACGGTTGGTTAAAATCCACGATGTCATCCAGCAGCTGCCCCCTCCTCACTACAGGTTAGTGCAGCCTTGACTGGTGTTATAGCTTGGTATTTTCTTACTGCTGGCATTTCTGGCATGAAACGCTGCGATTCCAGGTTTCCCTCCCAAGATAACCCTGCTGTGCCTCTGTATAAGATGGTTGGTGGCTGTATACAGTCCATTTATATTTTAATTAGCTCATTACCAGACAAGCACTACGTACTTAGCATGGCCTTATTTGACTTCCTTGGAAACTCCGTGTAGGGGGTAAACACAAGCTTCTCATGTCAGAAGTAGCTGATACCGCTAAGGAAATAGTTTTATTGGGGGGTCACAATACCAGCTCTAGGGCTCACAATTAAATAAAGTGAAATGTAGCCCCCAAATTGGGTCAGGCCCTCGGTTTAATATGGTCAAGTGTATTTTGTCTCCAATTCTCACTGCCCTGGCCCCAGCAAATAGTAGAGGCTAGTAAATTATAACAAAGCTCTAGTAAAATAACTCATTATGATAGGGTTTTAAAAAATCACCAACTAATTATAATAATATATTCAAATAAATTGGTTTGGTACCAGACTAATATGGTAATGAGTCTTGACTGAGTATAGTGACATGTTAATGATCTTCAGTATTAAAAGTTAGGGCAGGGTATGGTAGTGGGCATTGGGCTACAAAGCATAGTGATTGGTATTAATAACTAAATACAAAACTGTAGGATAATGATTCTTCAAACAGTATTAATAACTAATAGTAAATAGTCTTGACCAATTCTATACTGTAATCAGTACAAATAGCTAATTGTGATGTATGTTGAGAGTTACTAAATAGCAATAATGATTGTAATTAGTTGGCGCAGTTGTGATGCTGTGTCCTGAGTGGTTCGTATGACCATTGATAGTGTATGTAGATGGGATATTTGGCTGTTAATGATTATCATGAAGTATTTATTAATTGCCCTATCAGTTTCTTAATGCACGGTAAATTTGCAGAACCAGTTAATGATTGTGTGCCCTGAGTGGCCGGTTGCAATGCAGGAAGATAATTATTTAGAGATTGATAACTATTTATAACAATGTATGTTAATAAATATCTACATGTTAATTATGTTAATGTATGCTGATTACCCAGACAAGTGTGATGCTGTACCTGAGTGGTATAAATACTTATATTGTTTGAATATCAATAACTCATTATAATAAAACAGTCTTAACTAATTATAATTAGTTATGTGTCACAAGCTATTAATGTGTGCTACTTGCTATTCAAATAACGAATTAGTGTGATAGCTGGTGCTCCCTCCTCCTGGGTGCTAGCCGTAGTGCTTCAGATTAATAAAACCCCAAGTTTTTCTCAAGTGAACAGAAACCTGTGAAGTTTAGCCTCGTATCTGCCTTGTATACCTATGAGAAACCTGTAGCCAGTGATTTCATGAGTAGGACGCGGATACAGTGTGATGGTTTGCGATATCCTGGGGTGTCCAAATTAAAACTTCCCCCCTTACACAGACGGGCATTCAGCATCCTTCCCCACACCCACCCAGCGAGCCCTGCATCACACAGTGTTTCCGTGGTGCGGTGTTCGAATAAAGCAGCCTGTGGTGGTCTTCCAGGGCATGCTGCTTCTAGATCCTGCTGTGCTGGTGGCAGTTAGGGTGTTCCCATCCCCCTCTGTTTGCTGGATCCAGCCCTTGGACTGAGAGCAGATGCTTCGGCCGTCTTTGCATTGAGCCTGGACAGTCAGGAGAGACGCCCCTCGACCACCCCGCTGTAACTGTTTGCTAAAGATACCTTTACCATCAGTCTTAGGGTACATAGTTCCACTTTTCTTTCTCCTGTGAGCTGTCAAAGCAAAAGAAAATAACGAACTGGGGTTTGTTTTGTGAATTGCAGCGTGGCTCTGCTCATTGGTGCTGAACATTTGCCTATCTCCTGTTTTCCAGGACACTGGAGTTCCTAATGAGACACTTAGCTCGTCTGGCTGACTACTGCTCCATCACAAACATGCACACTAAGAACTTAGCAATCGTCTGGGCTCCAAACCTCCTAAGGTACTCCCTCCACCCCAGTGTTATTCTGCCTCACCGCAGTGCCATTCCACTGACTGCAGCTCAGTAGTGGGGAGGAAGGATTTTCCTAGCCCTCCCTCTAGCTGAGACTCTCCCCTCTCCTGGTTAGATGAGACTAGTGTGTCCTTGATTATCCAGGAAAATTCGCTCAGTGGCATCATTGATTTCCCATTGTAAAGTCTCTGGAGTCTAATTTGACAGCTTTTGGCTGCAAAAATTCAGACTTACGGAAATGATCTTGAATAAATCTGTCCCCTAAATTTTGTTTTGAATGTGCATAATAGGGTAGTTTCAAATTAATGGTGCAATTTAAAAAAAAATTGCTTCAAAATAATCTCTTGTATCAATTTCTGGACTGCTTTTGATATCGACCTGAGCGTTCCAAGCCATAGATTCCCCTTGTGCTCTTACTGAGGGTAAGCTCTTTTCTCCTTTCTGGCAGTTCACCCACAAGCAGTCAGATGATCTCTTGCTGGAGTGGCTTTTGTGAATATTGGTGTAGTGGCTGAGCAGGATCAGTGGGAGACATTCCCTGCTAGAGGGAAAGCCACGTGGCAGGCCGTGGTACAGGCACTTGGTACAGTGTCGCTGCATTAGGCTGCTGCCCTTCTCAGGATCTGGAAATAAATTAACAACATGAAGCTCCCCACTTTGCATCTGCAGTCCATTTACCTCGATCCAGACCTGCCACACGCTCCTTTTCCTTGTAGACCCAGTGCTCCTCTTGCTGCTTCAGTAAGACTCGACCCTGAACCCAAAATCTGGATAGAAATGGCCAGTCAGCGTGATCATTACCCCAGAGGGGTGGGTCTTCCCCTGTTCGCCTCTCACTTAACCTGCCTTTTCTTCAGATCAAAGCAGATCGAGTCCGCCTGCTTCAGCGGGACGGCTGCCTTCATGGAGGTGCGAATCCAGTCGGTAGTGGTGGAATTCATCTTGAACCACGTGGACGTCCTCTTCAGTTCCAAACTCAGCTCAGTCATACGGGATGGAGCAGGTGCGTGTCTTCCTCCGCCAGCGTTACCGTGATCAAAAAAAGGGGGCAGGCACTCGGTGGGTACTGGAGCCTCCCTGGGACATGTGAAATAGGTTTTTGCTATAACCTAGAGGACACAGTTCCAGGGTTAGGGTGTTAGAACCTGGCAAATGTAGCCTGGTTTTAGAAATTGCTATCAGTACCTTTCTTCGAAGCCAAGGGCGCTCTGCAGAAGCGCACATCTTAGTGTTTGGCTGCTACTTTGACATGCTACTCATGTCCTAGCACTGAGAAACTGTGAGGAGTCTTTTTTGTCCCCTCCCTGATCCCTCGCCGCCACCTTAAAACCACCGATGCTCCTGCATGCTTGTCCGTTGGAGCCGTCTTGCGGTACAACACGATGCACGATCCGTCTGCCCTTAGCAGCACCCGAGAACATGAACAGAAACGAACTGGTGTACAGGAGGCACTCTGTACTGGGTCATGCTGACGTTAAGAAACTCAGCCTTGCTCTTAGCAGGGACTGTTCTGACATCTGCCATCCTGGTTATTTCTTTGGCATAGCCTGGATGGGTTCATTAGCAGGGCTGCCCAGCCACGTGCCTCAGCCTGCGTTGGCCCTGGAGCAGTTGCCACTTCTCTGTGCTGCTGGTTGGTGGCTTTAGGGTGAGGAATGAACTGCGACACATTTGTGCCCAGCCCTGAAGCAGCACTCAGCCTTGGAACCTACAAATTCCCTGGCGTAACTGCTAAGACCATAAGTATACCTGGTTCCAGCGAAAGCGAGCGGAGTTGCCCCAGGAAGGAAGTTTACCCTCTTAGATCAAACACGGGCACCGCGAGCTGCAACCGCTCCTCAGCAGCGTTAAGTGGGTACCATCTGCTTTGATAACCTGCCTTTCCTAGGAAACGGGCACGGTTACCACCACCCGAGGAGTATGGAGAGCTGTTTTTCCAGCATCTTTGCTGCTCCCCACTTTAAACCAAGCCCTGCCTCTACTCAGGATAGCAGAGTTGCTCCAAGCCCAGCTTTTGTTCCTACCGGAAGGCAGTTTTTAGGCAATAGGAGCCAGAGGTTAGCTTGGCTGAACAGTAATAGCCCACAGCAGGCTGGGCTCTGCCAGGGGAAGATAAGTGTGCTGAGTATCCGAGCCAAATGATTATCCAGGCTTAGAAAGGACCGTGTAAATTCAGCTAATTGTTTAATGACTTGGTCATTCGCATTCGGCGGGCTTTGACGTGGAACTGGCGGGGAGAAGGCTCCTTGTGCTCCTCTACAAGGACGCTGAGCCGATCCTTGCAGCAGGAGGCAACATCAGCTACTACAGAAACGAAACGTTCATCTCCAAAAAACAAGCACGAGCTGTAAAAAGGCCAAGGGCAAGGCACACCACTAGATTTCTCTGTACGGTGGCCGTCTGCACATTAGTTTGTGGCACCTGACGGCACACGTGGCATTTCCCCTTGCACCGAGGGATGGAACCTGGGAATGACTGAAGCCAAGCTTTCTAAGAGGAAAAACCATCACTTTCTTTACAGAATTCTGCATACAGATGAAGCTTAAGTATTATCAGTGACAGTTTCTAACCTACCTGCTTCCCTCCACCTTTCATTTCCTTTTTAAAAATACACTAAGATGCCCTTATAATTGAGATTATTGGATTGGTTGTTTTTTTTTTTTGTCCTAAACATCCCTCTGACAAAATGGTTATTTTGACCGTATCTGACAGTGTCTGGGGTAACAGGGATTTAGAAAAACACAGCCCCTCCCTAGGCACACAGACTCAAGGCTTTGATCTCTGCTGTTTTCCAATTCTCCCCGTGGTTTTCCCTTACAGGGCACAGCTCTCTGTCGCGGCCCAAGTCTCTGTTGGTGTCCTCTCCTTCCACGAAGCTGCTCACGCTGGAGGAGGCACAGGCACGGACGCAAGCCCAGATCAACTCTCCCATCGTGGCAGACAGCAAATACATAGAAGTGGGAGAAGGCCCTGCAGCTTTACAGGGGAAATTCCACACGGTCATAGACTTCCCATCTGAAAGGTAGAGACAAGTTTCCTGTCCAGCATGTGTCATAACTGGAGTTTTTTTGGTTACAGCAGAAACTTACAGGTAAACAGGGTGAACACCTGGAAATAGTGGTGTTTTCCAGATTTCAGGACTAATTGCCTGTAACAAATCCAGGTTCCCCTCCACGTGGAGCAGTCGGACAGACTTGCTGACACTAGAAATCAATACCAATGGCAGTGGGAGGAGGCGAATGTGATTTTACAGCACGAGCAAGAGGTGCTTTTGAATTCCTTTCAGGGCTGCACGGTTCCTCAGAGAACCAGTGCATCTCCCAGCTCAAAAAAAGTCGTTCCTTAGCTGGTGTGCTACACGGGTACAGAATCTTCTCTCACCTTCACAAGTTTGGTGGGATTTACCCAGCAAAACTTCAGCGCTGAGCTGTAACAATGAAACCATCCTGTTCAAGAGGCCGAGTTTCTAAAGCTTTGTTTTAGCAGAAACCAACTCATGCTAACACCACCAACCATTGCTGTTTTCTCACCCCAGAAAAAGGCCGCCCAGCAAGATGAAGAAGTCGCCAGTCGGCAGCTGGCGTTCCTTCTTCAACCTGGGAAAGTCATCGTCCGTGTCCAAGCGCAAACTGCAGCGCAACCCCAGCGAGCCCTCCGAAATGAAAGCCATAGCCCTGGCAGGTAAGGGTGCGACGCCAGCTTCCAAAACCCCGGGCTTTTCAGCACAGCAGCATTCATGTTTGCAGCGTGCTTCTATCTCCTTCTAGCGTTCAAGCCGTGCATAACGTCTCCAGTTAACTGCTCCTTCCTATGCGCATCTCGTTCAGCTCAAGAGGCAAACCTACTCAAGCACACGCCCCTAATGCTCTTCTCAGTTGCTTTTGCAAGAGAATGTAGAGGCTCTGCTATAATAAGTCTCAGAATAATTCCTTCTGATGCTCTTACAAAATAAGAATACAGTTCTGGGCCCCCTGCGGCTCTCAAAAGACAGTTAAACTAGGTAAAGGCACTTCTCCACAAACACATTCACCCCAGAATCAAGACGGGTGTGACTGCAGAAGGCACCCAACCACCTTTTGTAGCCACAGTGCATGTAGGCTTTCCCATATAAAGTTTGCTGTCTCTTTTCAGATTTAAAAGTAGCAGCAGTGTATTTCTGCGGTAAAGCACACCACAAATCCCTAAACATGGGCCAGCGAGGACTTTTATCACGTCTTCTCCCTGGTGCCGTTTTCAAATTACAACCCTCACAGCCTTCAGTACGTCTGTCTTAGTGAGCAGTTGTTAACAGTCAGGCAGGATAAAGGTTTTGCTTTATGGGCTTTGGAGTGAAAACAAAACCAAAGCCACCCAACCCCATGACAAAGAAGCACAGCCATTACTCTCGGGACACTGGTACTGTTACTAGAAATCTGTAATTGGCCACCATTACGTAGCCAAATACAAACCACACTCACAGTTCAGCTTCTCACTGTCCCGGTTGCGTTTCCGTAGGTGGACGAGGGGACAGTGGGACTCTCCGCTCAGCTAAAAGCGAAGAATCCCTTACCTCTCTGCATGCTGTCGATGGTAAGTCAGATTTGTACCTACGCTTTTAATGTGTGTGGATTAAAACCAGGCAGTTTGACCTTACTGACTGCAGATATACCACAGAGCTGATTTTCCACCCCTCCAGTAAAAGCTGGACTTGCTAATTAATGAAACAGCACAAATGGGTTTCACCGGGAAACCCTCTTCAGGTCTTTCCAAGGTAGGAAAAGCAAACCTCTTGCTTTTGTGAAGCCAGCACCCCTTATGTCCATCCTTGCCATCTCCCCTCTCTCAAGTGGAAAAGATGGCAGCAGGAAGGAAAATGCTTTCCAAGAAAGCCTTAGGTCTGCAGCACATTTAAATTCCTGTTGCACAAAGCCAAGTTTCACACTAGATCGACCCGAGAGCTGCCACAGAAGAGTTTGAGCAAACGTAATCAACAGTTACTGCTAACTATGGTACTTTTGTGGTCAGAGTTCACCGAGTTACACGCCGCCTTAAGACTGCTTTAGAACCCATACTGAACCATCCCCTCCCGGACAGTAGGATTCTGACGCTAATCCCTGCGTATCTACTCGCTCCTAGGTGAATCTAAACTGTTCCGGCCCAGAAGACCTCGGTCCAGCAGCGATGCATTGTCCGCTTCCTTCAACGGAGAGCTCCTAGGAAACATGAATCGCTGCAATTCGTACGACAACCTTCCCCACGACGACAGCGATGGGGACGAGGGGCTCATCCACGTTCCTGCCCTGATTTCTCCTCGATCTGCCGAAGACGTCGACCTGAGCCCACCAGATATCGGAGTGGCCAGCCTGGATTTTGACCCGATGTCTTTTCAGTGCAGCCCGCCCCAGGCAGAGTCCGAGTGCCTGGACAGCAGTACCTCCTTCCTCGAGTCAGTTGGCATAAACAAGGAGAAGCCAAGCCTACTAAAGAAGGATCTAGAATCAGGCAGCCAGTCCCAGACACCAGGCAGTGCCACGAGCTCTGAGCCAGTCTCCCCTTTCCAAGAGAAGATGAGTCCCTTCTTTACTCTGGACCTGAGCCCAACTGAAGAGAAGGCCTGCAAACCCCTCGCCTTCTCCCCCAAGACGGGGCAAAAGCCCATCAAATCGCCGCCGCTGACGACATTGGAGCCCATCTCCTTCGCGCTGCCCAGCCGCATGTCAGAAGCTATCGGAGGCTTGCCTGTCACATCCAGGAACTCCTCTGCTGCCAGCTGGAGCAAAGGGATTGGCGTCACTGACACCACAGACAGGTCCCCAACCCAGATGTCCTTGCCCCTGAAAAGCAGTGATGCAGGAGCAGGGGAAGGAGCCCACCAAGAGCTACAGCACACCCAGCTAGTGGCTGCTGGCAAGCCAGAGTTGCCAGAAGAAGGGGAGAGACCAGTGTCAAGCAGTCAGAATAGGACTGTACCCACAGGACACACACAGCCAGGTACAGTGCATTTTCCTCCATTCTTTCTTTAAGTTCCAAAGGGGACCTGCTCTCGGAAACGTCCTCCTCTGCGTGCCTTTTAGGAGAGGGGATGGCCCGTCGGTTCTGATCACAAGTGTCTTTTGCAGGGCTGTGCAGATCACTAAGGTCTTAACCTCTGCCTTCTCCCTACATCACACAGATCTCGGATAATTTGCCATAATGCTTTATATACCACTTCCTCCCCTTCCCCCCATCCTGCCATACGTGAAAATCTATAGCATGTCCTTCAAAATCATTTCAGCCAATAGACCATCTAAGACTTCTTTTTTATTTAAACTTAAAAATCTGCCAACACTGGAAGAAGGGACCTTTTCGCCTAAAACCTTATGATCAAAATTGTGTAAGGGTATCTCATTCTCTGCTACCTCCTTCCTACCTCTCTTAGAAATGCAAGAAGAGCCTTTAGACAATCTCTTGTGGGGTTTTTTTTTTTCCCTTTTTGGTGATGAACTGCTGTGCTGTTGAGCAGCGTTTGCGTGTGAGATGGAAGATAATAGCCTTTCACACCAGAAGGAATTGCCACTGTGAAAATGTGGAAGGCATCTTACTTTTTTTTCTTTTATAATAGTCATTAAGGCTAGGTCACTCTCCTTATTGGGTAACATAAAATCACTCTCTCTCTCAATTTTCCCCCCATTAGGAGCAGTTGCCCTCGACTCCCCCCAGGATCCTGTTCCCGTCAGTTCTGTGTCTCTTATCCCTCCTCCTCCTCCGAAAAACGCAGCGCGCATGCTAGCCCTAGCGTTAGCCGAGTCCGCGCAGCAAGCCTCCGCTCAGTCCCAGAAAAGGCCAGGAGAGGCTCATTCTGAAAGCACAAATTACGGAGAGGCTGAAGCTGGCACAGCTCTAGAAAAGCTCCATCTCTCCGCTGGTGCTCCAGACAAGCTCCACCCGTACACCGGTCTGCCCGAGAGCCGCCTCCACCTCCAGACCGGTGCACCAGTAGAGCAGGATTTCCAAGGTAGCGGCACAGCCGGGGAGCAGAACCACCCGCCAGGCGCACCCGGGAACCGGGACCCCCCGCCTCTTCGCCCGGGGAACCTGCCTGCTAGCAGAGATGCAGAGCAGGAGCAGGCCAGCTTCCATCCTGGTAAACCAGGGGACAAAGAGCCCTTCCCCTCCCATGCCGGGGACTGGGAGCACGCGCCCCACCACACTCCAGGCGCACTGCCTGACTGGGAAGCACCCCGCCCTGCCTGTAGATAAGCCCCACCTCCGCGCGTGCGCGTCTGGGGACAAGCACCATGGTCCTCTCTGCGCTGCTGATGACCAGCTCCAGTCTCCTTCCGTCCTAACTGCCGGGGAGAAAAGCACCCCGGCTTCGATGCCATATTTAAC
>NW_010248395.1:0-704 GCF_000690775.1 Eurypyga helias
CAGGGCCTCCCAGTGCCTCCCAGTGACATCCAGGGCCTCCCAGTAGCTCCCAGTGCCATCCCAGTGCCTCCATTTGCCTTCCCAGAGACTTCCTAATGCTTTCCCAGTGCCTCCCAGTGCCTACCAGTGCCTTCCCACCACCTTCCAGGACATCCCAGTGCCTCCCAGTACTTCCCAGTGCCTCCCACGACCTTCCAGTGCCTCCCAGTGCATTCTAGGAACTCCCAGTGCCTCCCAGTTCAACCCAGTGCCTGCTGGGTCCTCACAGTGCCACCCAGTGCCTCCCAGTAGATTCCAGTATGTCCCATTGCCTTACAGAGGATCCCAGTATCTCCCAGCGCTTCCCAGCACTGACCAGTAAATCTCTCTCCGTGTTTCCCAGTCTGTCCCAGTGCTTCCCAGTCCCTCCTGGGGTGTTCCAGTGCACCTGGGCACCTCCCAGTGCATCCCAGTTTGTGTCTCGGTGTCCCTGGGGCAATTGCCTGCTTCCGTGGGGTCTCCCAGTATATCCCAGTGCAGCTTAGTGTATCCCAGTACAACCCCTGAGCTCCTCTACGACCTCCCAGTGCCTCCCAGTACCCTTCCTCTCCTTCCCAGTTCATCCCTGTGCCTCCCAGTCCATTGCCACACCTATCAGGGACTTCCTGTGCTTCCCAGTGCCTCCCAGTGTGTCCCAGTGCCTCCCAGTGTGTCCCAGTGCCTCC
>NW_010248396.1:0-1407 GCF_000690775.1 Eurypyga helias
CAGAGGGGAGTCGAGCAGGTGGAAGGAGGTCTGGCTGAGCGGGACTCCTGGCTCTGCCTCGCAGCCCTGGGCAGGGCTTGGAGTAGTGGAGCACCGCGGGGTTTTCATGGTAACAGCCGTGTGTGGAGTCATCAAAGTGAACGAAGAGCAAAGGCTGAGACTAAAGGCTGGGAGAGGGAGTGTCAGGTGAGGAAGAGGAGGGCTAGTATAGGTGAAAGGTAGAGAGGTACATATATTTTAATAGTATCCTCGAGTCTGAGAGTGGGGGGCATAGTCTGACTTCCTGGAGTGCTGCATCCACCAGGCAGTTCCATCCTGCTACGTCTGGATCTCCTGGAAGACGCCTGCTGCTGCTGCATTCTGTGTACGTGCTTCCTGCAGTTGGGTGTCGCACAGCTCCGGGGCCCAGGTAGGACAGGCCTTTAATGGCTTCCAGAATCGGGGGTCAAAGGAGCCATTCAGGCCTCTGGTACTGAAATTTGAACCGAAGTTCAGTTGCTTTATCCCGGAGGATGTAATGGTGATAGCAGTTGTGAAAGGTGGGAGTGGGCTCGTTTCACTGCTTTGCTTCGTTCTGTAATGAGTGATCGTTACTCATTACAGTGATTTTTGCCAAGAAAGGTTGGCCCAGATGGTCCTTGAGGTCCCTTCCAACCTGGTATTTTATGGTTCTGTCACTGCTGGAACAAGGATGAAATAGTGACTGAGCACGCAGACTTCTGGGAGCAGCGAGGATGCTGTTCGAGGAGGTTTCTAAGGTCGCTGCTGGGATCCGCTCAGGCTGCGGCCTCCTGGGTTGGAGAGGAGGTGACTGGGATCCAGGATTCACACCAGGTGAAGGGAGCTGTGCCCTGCCAAGGATTTCTTTGCAGCATCCCGGGTCATTCCAGTGCAGGGAAGCCTTGCAGCTAACGCAGCTTTAGGTATCGAAGTGGTTGTTAGGCAGAGCGTCAGTGACATGGTGATAAGGCCCTCAGTGCTTATTTCTACAGTTTTAAAAAGCTGCGCCCTCGGTAGAGGGAGGGTCGCTGGGGGCGTGATCCCCCTCGGGGCTGCAGGGGCAGTGGGCCGGGTGGCTCAGGACCTTCGCCTGGAGCGTGGGCCTTCAAACGCGCTCGCATAACCTGGTCGAGGGGCTGCTAGGGAGGTGGGTTTTACTGCCTCCCGTGTTGAATTATGTCTGCTGAAAGGCACCATTCCGGGTACGGGCGTTGTGGGGTGGTTTGGGCCTGTTTTGTTACCGACCTGTTACTTTGGGTAGCGCTCTGAGCGATTCCGTCCCTGGATGTCGGGTGCCTTTTCTGAAGGGAACACTTCCCCTGCTCAGCTCGGATAGAGGCACGGGGAAGACTGGAACCCCTCAGAGGGTTTTTCCCTGTCCCTACTTACGAAGCAGGAGGAACTGGA
>NW_010248396.1:1441-1766 GCF_000690775.1 Eurypyga helias
CTTACTTACGAAGCAGAGGGAGCTGGCCAAGCTTCCACTCAAAAGGAGGAATTTTTCTCCCTTTATGCTGCCTCTTCCGGCTGTGGCACGCTACATCCCGCAGTGCGGGCAAGGGGCACCGCGGCCCCGCTCCCCTGCAGACACGGGGACTCGGGTGAGGCCTGCTCTGGGTCTCTTCCTCCGGCCGCTGACTCCCCAGCCCGGCAAGCTTCCCCCCGGGATGCGGCTTTTCCTTCCCGCTGCCGTGCTCGGCGGCGCTTCCCGCGGGGGAGCGGGCTGGCGGTATTCCCGGCGGGAAGCCTGGCGCTGAGCCCTTCCGTGTCCC
>NW_010248397.1:0-11050 GCF_000690775.1 Eurypyga helias
GTACCCCTTTATAACTTGATGGCATACAGCTTGATGGTCAGGAGGGTGTCAGCAAGTGTACAGGAGTGAATGAGAGAGAGTAAGGGAGAGAGGAATGGCTGGCAGAACCCGCCTCGCGTGTCAGCAAGTGTACAGGAGTGAATGAGAGAGAGTAAGGGAGAGAGTAATGGCTGCCAGACCCCTCCTCGCTTCTGCCCTGAGCATGATGTACTATGGAATTAAATACTTCTTTGGTCAGTTTGGGTCAGGTGTCTGAACTGTGTGTCCCCTGCACTGCCTGTAGCGAGACCGCGAGAGCTGGGAATGCAGCTGCAGGATCATCAGCAAAGAAGGACCTTGAATTCAGTGCAGGCATTCCCCAGTGCCAGCTAAGAACTTATCAGTGCTGCTCTCTGCATCCAGGAACACAGCTTCCTAGCAGCCATGGTAAAGAGATTTAACTCTTGCCTGACTGAATCCAGCACACACAGACAATATCAATGCATGGTATTTTGAAAAAAACGTAATGAAATACTAGCCTCATGAAAGTCACAGCAAACCAGTTCTGTTTAATATCTTTGTGAATGACCTGGTCGAGGAGATTGACTGCACCCTCAGTAAGTTTGCAGATGACACCTAATTGGGCAGGAGTGTTGATCTGCTTGAGGATAGGATGTCTGGTAGTCTTTGGACAAGCCAAGGCCACTCTATGAGGTTCGACAAGGCCAAGTGCCAGGTCCTGCACTTGTGCCACAAAATCCACATGCAATGCTACAAGCTTGGGGATGAGTGGCTGGAAAGCTGCATGGTAGAGAAGTACCTGGAGATATGGGTTGACAGCTGGCTGAATATGAGTCAGCACTGTGCCCAGGTTACCAAGAAGGCCAATAGCATCGTGGCTTGTATCAGAAACAGTGTGGCCAGCAGGACTAGGGAAGTGATTGTTTTCCTGTACTGGGCACTGGTGAGGTTGCTCCTTAAATGCTGCATTCAGGTTTGGTCCCTTCACTTCAGAAAAGACACTGAGGTGCTGGAGCATGTCAAGAAAAGAGCAACAAAGCTGGTGAAGTGTCTAGAGAGCAAGTCTTGTGAGGAGCGGCTGAGGGAACTGGGATGGTTTAGCCAGAATAGGAGGCTGAGGGGAGACCTTTATTGTTTTCTTCTAGTATTTGAAAGGAGGTTGTAGCAAGGTGTGTGTTGGTCTTTTCTCCCAATTAGCAAGCCATAAGATAACAGGAAATGCCTTCAAATTGCACCAGAGCAGCTTTAGATTGCATATCAGGAAAAATTTCTTCACTGAAAGGGTTATCAGGCATTGAAAGAGGCTGTCCAGGGTGGTGTTTGATTCACTATCCCTGAAGGTACGTGAGAGATGTGTAGATGTGGTGCTTAGGGACATGATTCTGTGGTTTGGTGGTGTACTTTTCAGTGCTACATTGATGGTTGGACTTGATCTTAAAGGTGTTTTCCAGCCTCAATAATTCTACGATTCTAAGTTATGGAAGCATACATTTCTCAGGATAATTACAGGGTGATACAGCCTTGCCATAACTTGGCTGTTCCACAATATAATAGCGGTCCAAGGTATACTCCATTGCAGCTTCCTTGCTGAGTGACTTGCATAAGCTCTGTTGTTATTTCTTAATTGGTATGAATCTTGACATTTAGCAACTGTTAAGACAAGGGCTGAAATATGCTTGTGGTGTTAATGAAGTCTCAAAATCCCGGTGTAGAGAAATGCTTTTAAAGTGCTGATAAAAATCTCTTAATACAGTTCATTGGCTGCAAGGAGAAAAATATCACTTAGGTGTATAGATAAACCCAAATAATTAAGTCTGTAACAAACTCAGACTCAAGCAGTGATGTTATTGTGCATTGTAAGTAATATATTCAGTTTGGGTTTTGTAACACAGTTAGGGGGAGAACCTTCTCTTTCCCCTCTGCCCAAGAGAGGTTTATTAGAATACTAGCAGTGAATTCATGCAACTTAATTTATTTTGACATGTATTTAGTATGACAGTAACATAAAATACTAATGCAATTTATACTCCAGCCCTTTTGGTCACCTAGCCTCAACCGTTCTTTAAAGCAAGAAGATAGATTATGTGTATTAAAGCACAGGGGATACCGAATGGATGCTTCATTTATCCTATTCATAAAGCTCATTGCACCGACTTATGAACCTGACTTTTGCCATTTTAGAACTATCGTCTTTAACTTGGTAGGTGGTTCGATATATGTGAAATGATGTAAAACGTTATAAGATGTAAGAAAAAGCTGACAAAAAAAAGAAAAATTTCAAAGCATTCCTTTGTTTATGCATAAAGTAAATACTTCTTCCTCAATTTATCTTCCATTTGAAGTTTTATTCAGCTGTCATTGTGAAAATGCTATCTTCCAACATAGTACATGCTGTGGAAATGTGCTGTCCTTGGGCACTTTTCCTCAACTAATTTTTGAGTCCTCTTGTCTGGAATTTGTTAAGAAAGGTGAATACAGTGTACTATTTCAAACACCACCACCCCACCCCACACACACCCCTACACACCCACTAACATGATTAATAAGAGGAGTTCGGATATTGTATGTTGTATAATACTTCATAAAACTTAGGTGGTGGAAGTACTTTGAGTATAGTTCTGTTTCCATTTATTGGGGAAAAGAGTACCATTGCCAGGTATAATTCTTATTATTTGTTTTTCACTTTTACATATTCACTATCTGGAGTTGACAAAAATAATATTATTGATCCTAGATTACAGATATTGAATAAATGTTCCATCTAAACATCTCTTATCCCAGATGAGTGCTAGCATTTCATCAATGTCTCTATAAATCTTTCCTTTGGCTTGGTCTCTTGTAATCTGTGCATCTCTCACTTCTGCTGTTTTGAACAACCAGAGAAATTTGGAAGAAAGAAGGAAATCTCTTTCAAGCAGGCTGTGAATTGTTAAGGGCACGATCTAGAAGTCTGTTGTGTTACAAAAGGACACAAAAGAATTGGTTACAGAGCATGTCTACAAGGCCTCTAAATAGTTTAACCTCTGTGAAGGGTTTCCCACAGTGGGGGAGTTGCACACTTGTCCCACAAGATGCTCTTTGCAGTGTGTTTTCTGGGCAGAGCTGCCTACAGAATGATAAGGAAAAGCAATTAGGACAGAGATGTTGGAGCTGCTGTAGAGCTGCCACTGAACACCAGCTAGGCAGATTAGGCTGGTTTGAGCGTATCAAAGAACTTCACTTACCGGGGAGAAAATCAGCTAGACACCAACAGAAATGCTCCCTACAATTACCTTAAAATATTGCCCTAACAGTGTGAATGGTGCATGGTATTTTTTGTCAATCTGAACAGCTGTTCCCCTCAGCTTATTTTGCTTTTATTGGGTCATCTGTACCAAACACTGTGCTCGGGAGACCCTGTCAGTATCTTGGCACTCTACATTTACAAAAGTAATCTGTGTTTCCTGTCACATTCAACTTTGCTAGAAAGTGACAGGAGTTTGCAAAAGTTGCCCAGACTTCAAGAGAAAACAACTTCTGCTGAACACTACTTGGAAACATAAAATATTTATACTCTTGAAATAAGTAATTAGATCATTCTGACACTTTATATATACCTCCTTGTGTAAGCATTCCTCTACAGCCTCCTTTCTCTTTTAAATAGTTATTTGGTACACAATTGCCAATATTGAAAAGATCTGCATAAGTTATTTTCGGCAGCTTGATGAGAACAATAGCATTTCTGAAGAAAGAATTATTGTGGGGTTAAAACTCATGCATATCTATAAAAACTTAACTTCTTCCCCAAGATTTTTGGAACAAGTCCAACCTTAGAGACCTCATGGGTTATTTTGAGCTGTACAAGTTGGCAAGAGATTTTTAGCTGAGTTGCTGATACTTAAAAAAACAAAGCAAACCAAATTGTAAGGGCCAGTTTAAAAAGTTTGTAGTCCAAAGCAATAAATCACAGCTCAGCACGAGCTGTATTACTTTGCTGGGTGTCTGCTGGGCACCTGAGGCAGACAGCAAACACAACGTGCAAGCAACTGTAAGTTTTTGTGCCGTCCCTCCCAGTTTTGAGATGAAGCTGCCATACTAGAGGGTCTTCATGCTACAGCTGTTTCCAGTAGACCTCACCAAACTTGTGTGCTGTTTGAGATGATCAACCTGGCTTTCCACATGGAAACCTGTGGGACATAGATGCACGTCAGAAGATGTGCTGCTGGTATCGGTGCTAAGTTTGATACTGTGTACTCACACACAGTGTGCTTCGGATTCTCACCTGCAGTGGCCATATGATTTCCTGTATGTTCTTTTATAAAGAGAGTAACATCAAACCTGGCTTTCAAGGATCTCTGATTTTCAGTGTTTTTCATGGCTACAAACAAAATAAGAATAAAATTTATAACTGTGGAAACAAATTGTTCATATAATTAGAAAATTGTACCTTGCTCTGGTTTAGCCTGAATAAATGTTATTGAAAGGACTATCAGACTTCATACAAATTCTGTCCCAGTTCAGTAATGCTTATGTCTTTAACACTTCTCAGCATGTAGATTTGAGAAAATAATTGTGCAGATTATTTCTAAGATTTCAATAAGCATTGACAAATAGTAGTTTCCTATGGACTGGAAAACATTGCTACTACTTGAACTAATAGAAGCCATCCATATATATTTGCACATGCATTCCTCAGCAGTAGTCCTGACTAGTCATCTGATAGATGCGTGTTAAGTCTTTATAACTTATTTCTATACTTTTCCTTGCTGTATTCACCAACACAACTTTATAGATGCAACATGAAATAGAGAAATGCATTGGCTCTCTTGCCTATCTGCTTTATACATGCTAGAGTTTTAATGGTGTTTACTGTGTATGAATACTTCACTTGCACTCGACTCACACACATTTCTTTTAGCCCTGAAATGGTTTTCCAGCTTTTTGTGTCTTACACCTCTGCAAGAAATGTGTCACACTCTGCTGTATAAGGCTTTCATTCAACATTTTGCACTCAATTTCATCAAATCTAATACTACTCAATCTAGTAAAAGACAGTAGTGAACCAGCTTCACAGTCTCTGACATTTCAAGCCACTAGGTCGTTTCTGTGTGAAAATACCTTTCTTTTAAGAATCTCTCTCAATAATATTTCTTTCTTCTCTTGTTGGTGGTTATAGTATCTTCTATCCCCAAAATGCTCAGGTTCAGCTTGTCATCACGTTCAATGCTATAAACATGAAAACTACCTTTCATTCAGTATCTTGTGATTGATCAGGATTTGATGTTTTTATTTTTCATGGGAAAAAATGGTTTGTGTCATTTTTAAGGGGGTGTCAAATTTACTAATTAAATACATTTATTCTGCATTTTCTGTAGGAGTGCACTAGCTAAAGAAATTCAGCTTTCCAGCCTAATAGGACTAAGAATAGTCTCAGTAACTTTAAAATTTGTTTGGATTTTTATCATAAAAAGCTACATCCACAAGGGCTTAAATAAATAAATAATTGAAATGCATCCATGCCTGTGGTCATCGCTTTCCTGTAACATTACGTAAATATTTCAAAGTATTATAGTATGTTATGAAAACAGAATGGAATCTTTATATTTATTTCAATAAAACTTGAAGCATATGCTTCTTAAGGAAATGGGCTTTCATATTCTTAATTCTTTTTCTGTGCAGTTGAATTCTTATACCATTTAAGTTGGTTTTTAAAAGATACAAAAGAACCCAAACAAAAACAAAACCAAAAAAAATTGCTGAATCAAAACTACCTTTGCTGTTTCACACCTTTTTCTTTTCTGTGCACGCGTACATGTTTTTTTACTGTGTGTAAAATGAGGCTCCCGCTCTCCGATTTCCTGAGCTGAGTCACAGTGGGCAATAGACCATGTATGCTTATGTATCTTCTGCTTGGTTATTGCTTGATGTTTGTGGTCAGATGCAGCATTTCAATTCCAGTCTCACAGATGACAGAATAAAATCCAGAATGTATTTCTGCAGATGTCAGAAAGGTCAGGGAAAGAAGGATAGATACAGGATTGCTCATGTTTTAATTTTCTGAAAAACTGAAATAATTATGCATCAAACCAAATGAATCCTTTACTCCTCTCTTTGAAATATTTGACTTTTGAATATTAATAATTTATTTTAAACTATTGTCTTTAAAGTTATTATTTTTCTGCTGTTTACTTATTAGATAAATAAAAAAATGCTGCTGGGTCTTTGTTCATGGATTTCTAGAAAGTATGGGAGTCATTCAGAGATTGCTCAGGTAAAGTCCATCAGTTTCCACCTACCAACAGACTTCAGGATTTCACAAAAAAGGAAGTAATGTTTTATTTTTGTTTAAATTTTTTAGCATAGCTGTAAAGGCAGGAATATTTAATTTAGCAGGTACATACAATGTTAAGAGCTTTTCTAGTCTTCTGATTTATTACGTTTAAAAAAATGTCTACTAGTTTCAGCAATCTTCATGTGAATACTATACACATGATTTTACAATATGAGAATGATTCAGAACGAGAATAAGTTCTCGTTCTGAACACTGAGTTAAAAATGGATTTATTTTTATTTAGTTTTGCTTTTTTCAGTTGGTTGGATTTTGCTGGGACAATAAGACAGTTCTAGACTTTGCCTATAATTTTTTCTTAAATAATATTCTTCTTTACTAGAAATATAATGTAGACTAGCATGGCAGTGTTAGTGCCTTAAAATCATCACTTTGATCTTGTTCAAGTTACTTAAAGTAAGAAATCAATATGTTTTTTTTCCCTCCTGTTTGCAGCAACTTTGGATTATTAATGATTTCCACAGGTATTTTATTGTCACAGTTACAGCTGGATTATTGCAGAGTGGAAATGACTGAATCCCAAATGCTCTTTCATTGAATGGTCTCAGTGGGCAGGGTCTTCATTCTTATTCTTGGATGTCAGAAAGAAAAGTATTTTGAGATTTGTAATACATATTATGATACATGGAAAGATGTTGCAGTTGTAATTTTCAAAAAGTAAATAGTTTGATCAGTAACAGTTTTTCAATCTTGTAATTTGGTAGTGTTGGGAAAAAGACTAGAACAAGAGCACAGGAGACAATACCTAGATTTATAGTGTCAAATTAATTGACAATTATTTAACTTGAAATAATGGAGAGCATGTTCAGGAACCTTAGCAAACCAGGTAACTCGAATATTTGAGTAAAAAAGAGAAATATTATGTAAGTAAAAAGAGAAATATTATGTAAGTAAAAGTTATTGAACTATCAGTGCTACATGGTATAAAATTTATCTTAGTTATTTTATTTGTAAAGAGGCAGAAATAGTATTCATCCTTTTATTTTTCTAATTTTGAGCAACACCAATTCTTCATTTGAACATCTGTTCCCCTGTGATGCAATTACCTCTGATTTTTTTATTTGGAGAGCAGTCAGACTCACTCAACTTTGTATGCTGATGCGTTGACCGGAGTCAGCATTTTCAGTCTCACAAGCCAGGAACAAAAAGGTGCCTCAACAAGGTTATTGTTTTGAGTGAGAGCACCTGACCGGTTGATCTTTCACATAGAACAGGAATTTGAAACTAAGTAGAAACATTCTGCTGCTACATGGGAATTATTAATAGAAATCGAATAACTTCAATTTCTGTGAGCTGTAGGGGGAATGTGATAAAACATAGAAGTCTGGGTCATTTGAAATCCATTCAGACTTCGTAGATGGAAGTAATTTAGATGGCTTGTCAACTTTCTTTACTTAGAATTCTTTGGAAACAATGAAAGAAATCTTCCTATTCATTGTTAACTTTTTATTATGTGGGTTTGTGGTGTTGTTGTTAAAGCAAAGGCATGGTTTTCTAAATATTCGTGGCAGCAGAAGTCTTTCCTAAGAACAGGGACATTCTTTTGCATTTCTGCATGAGAAAATAGGAATTTAGTTTTCAAAAATATCACATAGGTTATCTATATTTTGACTGTTTCTCAAAAATAAAGAAAAATATGCTCCAGATATGCAAGTTGGGTTTTTTTGGGTTTAGGATTTGGTTTTGGATATGTTCTGTCATCTTTTTAACATAGGTATCACTTCTGGTTTTCTTCCTGTGGCAGAGAGAAGAACAAAGCAAACAACAGTCACTTTAGTTTGTAAAGTAGCTTCAGATCTTCTGACGACTAGGACATGATTCAATGTAAACTCTCAGTGTTTGAGCAGTTCTGCTGGTGTAGGACTCTGCCACGTACTAGGAATTTTTGTTCAGCTACCCAGCCACAGACTTCAAGTATGTGTTATTTGTAAGGGTCAGTCAGGAACAGGAGTGTCTTCCAGCAAGTTATGTCTTCTTGAGGTCGCTGCTTCTTAATCTTGTGAAGTTACGAATTTTCAAAGCTAACTACTGAATAATGTAAGAGAGTAGTTTTCAAGTAAACTCTAAAATTGCTGGAATATTAATTCAGTGTCTGAAGTTATGTTAGTCTGGTAGAAAAAAAAAAGTTTCAGTGAAGGATTTTAAAGAAATCGTCGATAAACACAAAGGTAAATGTCTCTATTGGATTTCATCAGATACCAGGGCAGGGCCTGCCTGGGCTCTGCCTATACTCAGTCTACCAGCATGTACTGTTGTAGAGTTTTACAAATGTGAGAGAAAAGACAGAACGAAGGCTCTACATGTCAGCTAGAAGCTGCCTTTCCAATCAGCCTCGACATACTTCACACCAACAAAACCCATTTTTGATGTGTCTGGAGGAAGCAAGACTTTCCAGGAAGAATGTGTTACAATACTTTGATACATACTGATCATATCCAGGCCATTAGAGATTATTTCTCATCTGAATGTCTTCCTTTATTATTTAAGATCAATTATTGTATGTTTCTCAGTGCAATTACTGTGTGAAAGCTTTTACTTTAAAGGGAGAAGGATCTTGATTGTGAGCTCCTCCCAGCAGGGTCAGGGTCACCTTTGGCCTCTGTAAAGCACTTAACCCAACAGGGCTCAAGGGTTGCGTTGCCTGATCTTGAAACAAGAGTCAATTGTCCTCGCCCTTATTGCGAGCTTTTTGGGCTCTGATGAAATGGAAAAATGTTGCTTCCCAATGCTGGATCTGTGTACTCAAAGAATGAGGAATTTTATGTATCCAGTTGAGCTGTGTGTTCTCACATACTGTGTCCATCTATTTTGATGGTGAGTGGTTTAGAGAAAGGGAATCCATGTTAATACGTGGCTAACACAGGGTAGATCCATTTTGACACAAACACACATAGGTTATTAACGTGATAATTTCTGTCCATCGCACCATGACGAGGCTTGGTTTTCCAACCCCTCCCCAGATGTTAGAACAGCTTTCCATGAAATCCTGCCACTTTCCTCCAGAGAAGAATAATTGTGTTACAACTCTGGTTTCAGTATGGATCCAGTAACTATTATTTTTCTCAACTCTGTATTAATGGGTGTGTTTAACCATGCCAGAATCCTGGAGAAAGTTTTTGAAATGTGTACTATTTTTGCTCAAACCAGCCAGAAGACAAGTTGAAAGAGCTGAAATTATGCATACTTACAGTAGACTTGTGGTGTTATAGAGATCTATTATACTTGCTTTAATTCCAACTGGAATTGGAATGGAGATCTCCATGACTGAAGAGATGGGCTTGCCAGAAAAACTTTGTGTGAGGGCCCAGGTCTACTAGCTCCCATGTCCGATAGATATGACCTGCAAATATCTTACAATGTGTATTTTTATACATCAGTTAGAGACCAGTGGGGGAAAGGGGAGTGAAATAGGAGAAAGATGAATTTTCTTTTGCTCTTTTCCCCAGCATTTTAGCTGAGACATAAAAGTATATTTATCTGAACATTGCTCTTTAAAGAAATTTTGTAACTGACAATTCCAGTTGCTTCTTATATTGTTTTGGAAGCTATCTTTTCAAGGGGTGGGAACCATTTTTTACTTAGGGGTACATCCTAATTGTTTGCAGAGGTGCTGATAGTACTAATATGAACAGATTGATTTGATATTTTAGACACTCCTGAAGTAAGGTTTTGAACATCATCTAGCATCAACTGGAAGTCAGAATAGCAATTTAAAAACTCTAGAGGCTTTGATGCTTGGTTAAGTTTTTTGTCTTATAAAGAGAAATTGAGAAAGATTAGTTGAATGCAGTCTGTAGTATTCAGGCATCTCTAAAGTAGATTCCTGTTGCATAGCTTGAGCTTGGGAAAACTTTATCTTTATTTGGCACAAACCAGACCTTTTCCAGAAATAGAACATTAGGTTACAGGACTTGTCATCTCAGTGGTTAGCTCTGTTTCATCACATGGTGATTTAGTCCATTTATTTGCCATTTTCAGCTGGAAGAGATGTAGAAGCAAAGAGCACTGGGACCTGAACCCCTTATTAACTTAATTTGTTACGGTGCATGCTCTGAGTCATGTTACATGGACCTTATCATGGTCACCATCTCACTAGTGCTGCATCTGCTAGGGGGTAGGTCTGCCCACAAGTCATGCTGCATTTTAAAAGGAGGTTCGGTAAAGTTAGTTTTGAGTCAAACACATTTTTCAAGATGGCAAAATATCTGACAGGAAAAAGGGTATTTAATTTAGTATGAGGAAAAGAAAATCTGCAATTCACTTTCTGCATCTAAAATTTGAGTTATAGTTTTATTTAGAATCACAGAATGGTTTGGGTTGGAAGGGACCTTAGAGATCATCCAGTTCCAATCCCCCTGCCATGGGCAGGGACACCTTCCACTAGACAAAGTTGCTCAAAGCCCCATCCAGCCTGGCCTTGAACACTTGATGGCGCATGCACAGCTTCTCTGGGCAACCTGTCCCAGTGACTCACCACCCCCCTGGGAAGAATTTTTTTCCTGATATCCAATCTAAATCTCCCCGTTTTCAATTTAAACCCGCTCCCCTTTGTCCTGTCACTACAGGACCTTGTAAAAAGTCCCCCCCAGCTTTCTTGTAGGCCCCCTTCAGGTACTGGAAGGCTGCAATAAGGTCTCCCTGGAGCGTCCTCTTCTCCAGGCTGAACAAGCCCAATTCTCTCAGACTGTCCCCATAACACAGGTACTCCAGCCCTCTGATCAT